>NW_005187408.1:2409477-2411751 GCF_000239375.1 Pundamilia nyererei
GTGTGTGTGTGTGTGTGTGTGTGTGTGTGTGTGTGTGTGTAGTTGCTGTAGTTTATATGCATCAGTAGTTTGCAGTAGCATGAATTTCCTGTGAGCGCAGACAGTCTGCATTTCTTACAACATTCGTGAGTCCTGGGTGTGATAGAATAACTGGGGGAAAAACCAATAAAACAACTAACAATTTAACACCATGCTGTTACCAAAGGGAATGAAAATAGAAACCCTGCTAAAACTCCGAGTCTCCAACTTTTAAGTGCAGTGTGACATATTTGACGCGATGTTTCCCTGAGTAATGGCACTCTGCGATATAATGTCCAGGCCAAAGTCGCAAGGAAGTTAGGGGGAACCGGGGCTAGCAGGCTTTCTGGCCCGGCCAGTTGGGCTTCTGCCGCCAAAGCCCGGAGGGGCGATACTGGGAGTAGAGACAGGCCATTATGCTGTTGCTGCTGCTGGCATTTCAGGGTTAAATTCCTGCGCGGATTGGGAATCACTAGACTGTAACTTCTATAGAATAACAATAGAAACCATACACGAAAAGAACAAAACCAGCCTCAATACAATAAGTGTTTCCTTTAGAGGAAAAAAAAGGAAGAAGGAAAAGAAAACAATTGTTTCCCCAAAGCTGGACTAATACACTCCAAATTATATTTGTCTTTGGCTGCTTGTTCGGGAAACGAAGTTATGGGTAGTGTTGAAAGAAACATGGCGCGTTGTAGGGTCAGCACTTTGCATTGATCTTTGAGACAATTAAATACATTAAAAGCTGTCAGGAGGTTTTTATGTGGAATCTCTCAACTGTAAAACATTTGCCTGCCACTCCTCTCGTTCAAGGTCGCTCAAGAATGGCAAAATGTGTAGATGTGAAATATTAATAAGGACAAACAGTCGATTTGAAGTTTAGAAGTTTGGTGGAAACTTGGAGAAAATGTGGAAATAAGTGTTTGTTGTAGGATTGCAGTTCACAGATGATTTGTGAGCAGCTCTCTCTCTCTCTCTCTCTCAGTTTCTCTCTCTCACCCTTTCTCGCTCTCTGTGAGTGAATGAATCTGTGACATGTGTTTTGTGTGAAAGCGGGAGAGTCTCAGGGAGCAAAGGAGCCCTCGGAAAAGGCTCTGCAGGATAGAACCGCTTCAAACTTCGGTGAAAGCAAGAGACTGCAAGCGCATTCTTTGCTCTTCTGGAAATGCACCATGCACCGGAGAACTGCTGGTGCTGCCGGTGCACGCGCACGGCGATGACCTGCTGCCACGGATAACGGTGAAACGGTTAATGCAAAAAAGTAAACACTGTTAACTCCAGCAGTGGAAAAACCTGAAGATTAAACAATAACAAAAAAACTTTTAATAAAATGACAAAAGTTGTGCTTCTTTTTTTGGGGGGGTGGGGGGGGGGAGGAAATGGATGATAAACACTTTTCATTTGATGCTCAGTGATGCAGTAGATCCGTATATCACACGGAGTCTAAACACACGCTGCAAGACACTGAACAGCGTCATCGTTTAGATTATCATAGCAGTACAGTCTGCGCTATGCTTTGGGCTTCTGATAACACTGAAGGCTTTACAGTGTGTGTGTGTGTGTGTGTGTGTGTGTGTGTGTGTGTGTGTGTGTGTGTGTGTGTGTGTGTGTGTGTGTGTATTCTCTTAAACCACACTGTTACGCAGTATAGAGGGAGTGAATGCAATAATCAGAGCCAATAGGAAGAGATTATTATTCTTATTAATATTCAGGTCTGTGATATCACAATAAATGCTTCATTTGTTAACTGTTGTGAAGCACCACGTGTTACTACCACGGCCTCCCCGCGTAAGTTTCTACTGGGTAAAAACCAAGTTTCTCCGTCTAAAAAGTCGTGGTTTGAGATGGCTTCCCATGACCACCACAGCTTTTTTCTTTTGATTTGTAAAAGTCAGATACAAGCAACTGCTTGTATCTGCTTGTATCTGATGATACAGCTACCCTGAGGTACCCCTGAGCAAGGTACCGTCCCTACACACTGCTCCCCGGGCGCCCAATGGCTGCCCACTGCTTCACTGAGTGAATGGGTTAAATGCAGAGAGCGATTTTCCCCACGGGGACCAATAAAGTACACTTTCTTTCTTCTTTCTTCTTTCTGTAGCAACTTGAAATAGGATGATGACCAAAGAAAGCCTTATGTTCCAGGATTTCTTGAAATCCCTACTTGCATATATGCTTAGATATTCCTATTTAGATAACTATATACAACTGTATCACTTCAGCACAACTCCCACAATCTTTCTGTTTACCACTCTT
>NW_005187408.1:2412193-2437941 GCF_000239375.1 Pundamilia nyererei
TTATTATTATTATTATTATTATTATTATTAAATAATAATCTCCTTATACAGCCGTATAAATTAAATTTAAATGCTCCTGACTTAATGACCGAGCCTGAAGCGCTGGAAGCAAGTTTCGAAAAGACACAAGGACAGTCGAAAGAGCTGGAGTCTGGTGGATTTCCCTGGCCAGGGGGACTGGTGGGTGGGTGGGTGGGTGATGGAGAGGAGGTCGGGGAAAAGCAGCGCCAGAGGGCTTCTGCTCCGTCATGGAGCTCAACTCCATTTGTAAGGGCTTTTCTGGGGACAGGAGAGACACAGTCAGCCCAGTGCTGAACTTTTAACGCACAATCCAATCAGTTATCAACGAAGCAATGACGTGCGCTGACCTCGAGTCACAGCTATGAACCAAGATGGGACCGAGAGTGTTAGGAAGTCTGATCAGAAACAGTCCTGTTGTACTTCATCAATTAACAAGTTTTCCCTCCCCTAGTTGGCCTATAGCTCTGCTTACACCATATTCTTAATGTTAGTTTTTTTTAAATGAATAATTCATTAAGGTTTAACTGATCATTCACGAAACTACGCGAAGAATTTAAAGTGTCTTTTCTTCTTCTGATTTCTGTGGAGACAATTTTGGTCGTGAAAAATATGCAAAAATTTGGTTTATGGTCACACATTAAAAGGAAAAAACTCCAGCCAGTGTGACAGAAATTCTTGCTTTTCGTTGAAAATAACAATGAAGGTGCCCCTCAGCTAAAAAGGATATCAGGTATACGAACAAATCTCTATTCAAGGTCTGAAAGTTGAATTCCAGTTGCTCATTGTCAAAACTTGCCTAATTCCATTACATGAATGATTGAACACGTGCCATGTTGGAGCATGTTAAGGGTATTATTATTATTCTTTTTTATTAATATCATTATTAGTAGTAGTATTTTGCCATGAAACCATGCTCCTGAACAAAATGGATTTAAAGCCCCAGATCAGCTGATTAAAATGTTCCACGCTCTGAAAGCTAATATCTGGACACTGCCCCCTCTATAACACGACGGGTCAGCTGAGAACATTGCACACTATAGAAGGATTTGAACAGGCCACATGCAGCAGTGACCTTTGACCTCTCCCTCCCTCTCCCCTTCATACCAGCGAGTTGGGAACCCAACAGGCTGGATAAAAGCCACCAACACAAACAAACACACGCACTTTAATATGCTCACAACACTGATGGGAAAATAAAAGAATAAAGTCTACCAGTGGCCTGCATGCAGTCAGGCCACTGCTTGTTGACTATCGATTATTAGTACGTCAGTGTCATTTCTCTCTGCCTGAGTCGACAGATATCATCGTCAATAGGAACCTATTTGTCAAACATGAGACAGATGAAGAGCCCGGGCTTTTTCTTCGGTGCTGCAGGGCGCGGAGGAGGCAGAGGACATAACGTGACAAAAGCAGATTTGACTGGATGAGCTTCCTTTCTTCTCCCAGTCAAGTGATTTTTTTCTTTATTGGGCGGTTGAGAAATATAATAGGATGTTTTTTGGAGAGGTGTGGGAGGCAGTGTGGGCCTTTGTCAGGTAAGGTTTCAAGATCCCCCCCCCCCCCTCTCCAGTTCTTTATATCCAATGAGTATGTGAGGCAACACGGGAAGAAAGAGGGATTCGGTTAGGAATAATTTCTGTGGTTAGTAAGAAGCTTTTCCAAATGTACAAACCAAACTAAGCGGACATATATGTAGTCAATGTATTTTATATTCCTTATTAACACATGCTGTTTGATTATGTTCATTATGACAGGCAGAGACTTTAACTGAACTGCCTTTTCTTCTTTTAGCTTTCCTGACTCTGCCAAGATTTTAATAATTGCTACTGCGTTTTCTTTAATTCCCCCACAGCATATAATAAACAAAATATCAACTTGTTTCTGTTTTCTTTTTGTTGCTTTTATTTATTTATTTTTATTTTTTATTTTTGGTAAATCCTATCAAAGCTAATTTCCTGAACGTTGCTTCTGTTTTCTCAAACACACGAGGATCGCTCCTGGTAATCCAGCTTTGATAAGATCTGTGCCTTACACTGGATCCTCGCTTATGATTTGGCCCGACTGAGGCTTGTTTGCACAACGTAATGTGAGCCTGGGGAGATCTTTCCTCACTAGACCCACAGTGCGCGTCAAATAGCTTTTTAATACGCTTGTTTAACTTCTAACTTTAAACATATGTGCTTCAAAAAGAGGAAACAAGTATTAAATATGAATACATCACTGAGATCTAAAATAAAGCAGGGCTCTGGTTTCCTGCTGCTTAATTGCCTAAATCATTTCTGTTTGTGTCACCATTTATTTTTTTGTAATGTATTTGCTTGTTGGTTACTTTCCTGCAGGCACCTGTTCACTCTCACATGTTTGTTCCCAGCACTGCCAGGACTTTATATGCCACGTTTGAACTGTGGACGTGTTTAAAGTGCTGTGCCCGCAAAGACAAGAATCAAACAGTGTTCTGCTTTTCGAATCGCCAGATGAACAGATGTGGGCAGAGAGAAAAAAAATGCAGAAAAAAATAAAGACAAAACATCAGCTGATCGGGAAGAGACGGAGATCCAGTATCTCGTTCATTCATTAATCATCACCAAAACAATCACATGTATTGATATGATGACGTTGGACTTCATTAGATCTTATGAATAAAGTCAGTGTGTACAAAACGCTTAATCATGAATGATCCATCCAATTTACGCCACTGTGTTCGCCTGTATTTAATAGAAAAGAGGTCAACAAGCGGAGTTATAAAAAAATTCTGTGAAGTAAAAATACACCCCAGTGCTACAGGGGTCATGAATTTCCTCACTTTTTGTGTTTTTCTTGATATTTGTCTATTTATTATTTTGGTTGATGAGCGAGTCTCTTTACCTCTTGCGCAAAATCATTGCCTTCATCGCTTGATCGGCTCACCTTAGCATGTTTTCACCGACAACATGTCACAGGCCTGACATCATAAATAAATAAGAATCTAATTATCGTCTTTTCCTCCTCTTTTTTTCCTTTGAATCTCTGTCATTTTCTGTGTATATGTGAGCCACTGTGGCTAACATTTAGAAATATTTCACTCAAGCAAACATGGCGAATTGGGGAGCAGTGTGGCCACACCTGAGCCCCCTTCAACCTACAACAGGCTGGCTCACAAATTGCTTAATTTAATGAATGATCTGTGGTCTGGTTTCCATTTCAGGAAAATATACTGGCGGGGGGAAATCCTTGACTCAGACAGGGCAGCTTTCTCAAACTTAAATCGATTAAAAAAGAAAAGGATAAGAAAAAAAGCACAGTTATTGTATCTGCTATAACAAAAGTCTCTGGAGTCTGTTGAGTGCAGGCCTTTTTGAATCTTAAAGATTTATAAACTAGAATATTTAATGCAATTTGATGAAAGTCTAGCCAAATTATGGGCTGTCCAGGGTTAATATTCCTCTCTAAAACGAGAAATAAAATGGCTACAAAAAAGGAAGCGCAAAGAACCAGGCAACCACTGTCAGGTCTATATTTGGGAGAACTAAGCAGGAAACATCTTTTAGAGCTAGAAGCAGTGCTTCGACTGTCTCCTCTCACCACACGATAACGTAATACTATTTTTATGAGCTTTGAACACCCGGAAAGAAAGTCTGACATTATCATGGGGTGATCTGCTCTGTTATGCAGTTTTGCGCACTGCCTTCAAATGAATGCGCTCAGTTGTGCGCAAATTTAAAAGAAAAAAGAAAAAAGTGACTGAGTTGTCATCCCTCCTCCTCACCCCTAACCCAACATCACTGAGACACAATCTATTTCCATCATCGCTCCACCTCGAGAGGCTCCAGTCTCCCGGAGTCAGCCGTGCTGTTTTCTCCGCTCCGTGTCCTCCTCGGTGGGGGCGCAAAGCTGCAGCCGCTTACATAACGCTTCGCCCGTTCAGGAGGACTCTCCGTTACACGGCCGGTCCTCGAGAATATTTCGTTTTCTGATCAAGTGTTAAATGTTTCGCAGAGAAAGGAAGGCACGTGAATAACGAATGAAAAAAAAGGGGGGCGGGAAGGTTCCCGATTCACGCGGGTCTACAGCGGGGTATTACGCAGCGTCGCCGCCACTGATTTTTAGGGTTTGATTCGAAAAATGTGTCTCAGTGTGTGATCAGTGGGGACTCTTGGGTCTTCAGAGGTGCACGAGGAGGAGGAGGGGAGGTGGCCAAAGCATAAAGCATGTAACACGTTTTCGTTGCAGCTTAATTAATTCACGTGAATCAACCCCACTTCGATTTGAAGATCCCAAATTAAGCTTCACCCACGCAGCTGCTTCACTATCACACACAACTCACTCATTAATATAAAGTACCACAGGTTGGGTTTTGTTTTGTTTTGTTGTTTTTTGGGGGGTGGAATAAGATAAGCCAAAAATTAGTTCCGGTTTCTAGGGTTCCACGTGCATGCCTCCGTGATGTGTTAACGGTGCAAAAACTTCTGGGGACCCCTGAGTGACGAGATGAAACGAAATCGCAGAACAAAGTGCGCGTTTTCAGTATGAAAATACTCTGAGAGAAATGTGTTTGATTCCTCCACTCATGGAGAGATGGCACGGTCTGACAGCGCCCCCTGCCGCTAACTTCAAGCCCTGGGAATTTCTCTTAAAGGGGATGTCGAGCAAACCGGAAGAGCTTTTTAAGGTGGACCGGCGGAGTTAGCTACACGGCGCAGACTTGGTTTCCAGCAAAAGGGCTCACGGGCAAAGCTGAACTCCGAAGAGTCACACCGGTTCCGTCGCGGTTTTGCCCTTTTCGGCGTGACAGCTCAGATAAAATAAACCCACCGAGAGGACGCTTTGTCTCGTGTCCGAGCTGACAACCTTGGATTTCTCAAACTTAGCACAAAATTATCACTGCTGGTGAGATTTCATTTAAATTTACCAGTTTAACGCGAAGCATTTGGAATTTATTTCAGTTAACCAAATAATTGGCGAACCTAACCTGAGCCGAGGGGACAGCCTGAGACACCACACAGTTCTCTGTAGTACCTGTCCCCGTGTTTCCATTTTACTTGTGTAATTTAAAATAAAGCTACACGTGTAGCCCACATTAGACTTCGAATCTAATGCTTAATAAGGTTAATATTTGTGTTTTTAAATGTAATCTGGCGTCGAGCGTCGTCTGTCTAACGACCAGTTTCAAACCGTCTGGCAGGTGATTCAAGGCTGCGCCTTCAGAATATAAACTAGCGTCTCATTCTCACAATAAAACAATGACATGTGATTACTTTGGAATTCTTTCCTTTGTTTGGAATTCTGGTGACAGAGGAGAAACGAGTCTGGAGACATCCTCTGGATCAGTTCGCTTGAGAAAAAGGGGCTGCTGGGCATCAAATCACTGAAAGGCACTGAGTGTCTAATGGCTCAGTAAATATTATAACCTGTACGTGAAGCATGTGACCAGGTCGCTTTAGGCCACCTGAGCTTAGTGCAGTTTAATTCAGTGTCAAGCAGAATTCTTATGATCATGGAGCCGGATCCTTGGAGTAAAACAAAGCAAACACCTGCCGTTCCTCTCTCTCACTGCGGCTTTCCATTTAACGTATCTCAGTTTTCTGCCTTAAAGGCCGCATGATGCTGCTTTGTTGGCCACAAACGAAGCAGCAGTTCAGATCGCTGCAGAGGCTTTATTTGATGCAAGTCTCATAGTCCAGTAAAACACCCAGCCATTGGGTGTCACTGACATGTGACCTTACAGCGCAGCAGACATGCGTTGCTGCATTAAAATCTAACAGTGTTATTATTATTATTTTGCAACGGGCATTTTGATGCTTCCGAAGCAGCTGCTCTCGTATTTAAATTCAAAAACGTCCTTAAGCTTTGCACAAATTATTAGCAAAGGCAAGTGGGGGATCACTCCATCTTCACACATGCAGGTGCAGGGCACCTGAGCCTTCACCTTTAAATAACTAGAATGGTAACACACGCCTTAAACTTAGTAATAACAACAATAGCGTTTCCTGCACAGCAACAAAAGGCCGTGATTTTTTTTTTCTGTTAGATTCCCGATCATTAACGCGATCTCCCTCCTCCCTCACGTGGTCTTTGACCCATTATTTGCATACAGTTACCCTCTCTGTTCACGCCTCCCACACACCTTGTATGCACAGTTGCAGGTCTCGGTGCACCTGCTCCTCTCTCCTGTTCTCTCGTTCTCTCCCACTTGAAGCGTCATCCTCAATCGCAGTTCATCCCGAGTTTCGCTCTATAGTCGAGGCCCGTGTCCGAGCAGCCATGCTCCGCGCTTTTGTCTTCTTTGCACTGCACTCCTTGTCCGCGTTGGCCTCCTCATCAGGTCAGCAGAGTTCACCCTGGTTCATCGGATGCGTCAGCGCGAGCTCTTCCCTCGGATTTCACGGACCCACGGGTGTCGGTGCCCGTGACCTTGACCCGGTAGCCTGCTCTGCACACTGCTTGGATGAGGGGTGAGCTGGTGGAGAAATGCTAAAAGAGCTTTCCGGGTCAGGGGGCATTACAGATGAAGATGAAATGTGGATGCTTGTCTGAAATTGTTTGACAGTGATGACAGTAACAGGTTAAAGAAATATTCAAATTTTTATAGCAGCCTTTTATTATTGCATATTTGAGGCATCATCTGTTGTGTGTAAAAGCACTTAAAAACAAACTCTCAGAAATCTTAATATATTCTCATCCTGAAATAATTTAAGAAATTACAAAAATATTTTTAAATTTATGAATAAAATTTGTGAATAAAAAAAAAATCCCAATAGCAAATCTCTAATACAAAAAACAAACAAAGAATATATATGTATATATATCAAAAGTGCTGTTTTCAAGAAGATGTAACAGAATTTTAAAGCATCATATATTAGAATACCAACAAAGGCTTATTTGACATGTGACATGTGCTCTCAGTATGTAAAACACTAACCTTCACTGTGTTTTTTGTGGAAGGTATGGAGTTGCTGCATTGTCTTCACAGACCTGTTACTGTGGGAACCAGCTCAGTGGTTTGGTGTTTAGAGAGTGTTTCAAGACATCTCCCAGTGAAGGAACAAAGGACGTGAAAGGAGGAAGTGAAAGACAAAGGTGAGGTAGCAGATTGCTTTCTTTTGCTTTTGATGTCTAACTATAGCTGCCGCTTCTCTTCTCATTTAAACTTGTGTTGTCGTGTCATCACTAAAGTACATTTTAAAAGCTTAAAGCAAGAAGCTTTTTGTCCTGGATAACTTCTTTTCTCTTCCAGTACCTTGAACTTACCTCTTGGAAAAGCACAAGATGGAAGCATGGCGCTCTACAGAACTGAAGGGCCAATTTTTCACAACATTAGTGTATTTACTTCTCCAGCAAGACTGGAGGCTGGGAAGACTTTTGTCATTGAAGTGAAAGGAAACCTCGCTGGACGTTCCAATCAGCCGCCAGGTCAGCTGCTGCAGTGTTTTATAACAATGAGGTTCTTTGAAATGCAACTCTTCACCCCCCCGTGCTTTAATTAAGTTATTCCCTGATTTGAAAAGGTTTGCTTCAATGAACGCATTAATTATTAGTTTACACTGGCAGGTATTATTTGCGTATCTGTATCTGAAATTGTTTTAATTTAATTTACTTTTATCCTACTGTGTATTTTCTGTGGTCTCACATAATGTAGAACTTGTAGTTTTGGCTTCTATAAATTGGACTTTTATTATTATATCATATTATTTCTTGATATAAATTATTGCAAGTAATATTATTCATGTTTTCACACAAGCAGACGGGATCTGTAAACTCAGTATTTAAAATGTTTTTTTCAGTCTTTTTTCCATTCTTTATTTTTTAATTTAGATTTAAATGTTTCCTTAAAAATAATTATACCTATCAAAATGTATTTCAACAGAAACTGAACAAGCAGCATCAAACATAAGACACATTTTTGCTGTTACAGTTGTATGGTGTGAAGTCATTACAAGTATCTACTATGTGTTAAATTTTTGATATATATTGTACATTTAAACTTAATATAATTTGAAGAATTTTAATGAAAATTACTTACAATGTATTGCAAATAAATAGGTTTTTAAATTATTTTGATTGTTTTTCTTTTGTTGAGAAACCGAAATTTTCTATATAGTTGCTAGACAATGCTTTATTCAGAAAGTTAATGGACTGCACTGATGCTTGTTAATGAGTTTAAGTATGTTGGAATATATGCTAATAACCTCTGAATATTTGTGTATTATTTCCACGATTTGTAGAATTTTAAGCACTTTATATCAAAGCTCTTTTTTTTATCCTTTACATGATTATTTGTGTGATTTCCAGGCATCCTGGGTCTTAGCAGCCAGGCCCTGACCTATGTCACTGTGGAGTCTCTGGGGATGACCCTAAAGGTCAACGTGACGGATGATGGCTCCTTTACTGTGTCATCCGATTGGATTTTGAATGTTGCAGGCAAATACGAAATAAGTAAGTTCACCAGAGAAAATTTAATGTGTTTGCTGGTGATTTTTTCATCAGTTAATTAATCAAGAAAGGGATTACGTATGAGTAATCCTGTCTGCTCTGTTTGTATTTTTTGTCTTCTGTTTTCTTTTTAGACATCACCGTTTCCAACCCTCTCTCCACACTCTCCTCCACCCTCCACTTGTACATTTTGCCACCCTTTCCAGGGAACCTAACGGTGTCTTTGCTCCACGGCCCCCTGAATGTTCCCTCCTGCATCCCCACGGTTCACTTGGACTCTGACGGTGTAACTGAGGGTGTGGCTGCATATCGGGCCGATCCCGTCACTCTGCAGGCGTTTGTAAGTGACAGATTAGCAGCTGAGTTCTGCTGGTGCTTTACTCACAGGGAAGAAGAAACAGCTTCCCTTTCACAGCCACACTGTCTGAACAGCACAGTGGTAAGTCACACAACATTAACTTATAAATGAGTCTAAATTAATTAACTTGTCAGGTTTGGCTTTAAAAGGAAATAGCTATTTGGGTATTTATAATGGGGAATTGATTTATGTGTTTATTATGTTAAGCTCATATATGCAGTTTGGCCTGTTTGTGATTTTCCAGCAGGAAAATATTAATATAAAAATATTATATATCTAAAATATATATAAGAAAGATGTTTTGCTCACTTGAATTGTCAGCTTTTCAAAGAATTTTATCAGCTGTGAATGTTAGCTTTAAAAAAAAAAGAAAAACGAAACAACCAAAAAATATAAAATAACTGAACATTCAACATATATGATAAATAATTTTTGATGTTTTTGCCCTGTTTTTCATGTATTTTATGTATTTTTTTTAATGTATTTTTAAAAAACCTTTTCTTTAGATTAATACTCATCTGGTAAATCCAGTAACTCTTTTTTTAAAAACCAATTGCATCTAGAGTTTTTCCAAAAGAATCATAACGTATAAATAATAAACTAAAAATCTTGGAAAAATTGCAACAAAGAAAAAAGCTCTTAAGGGAGTTTTATTCAGGTTTTATTACTCGCTTCCTGATTATTTAGGAGTCACAGCTCAGTATGTTGAATGTGCAAAATGTGCATAATCCTCAAAATTACTGATTAGCATAACTACGTATTTGTGAGTCATTACACAACTCTTCTACGGTGACAGGGAAAAGAGCATAAGCAAACCTTGATGTGCTCATTAAAGCTCATCAAAGCTCCTCAGAGCTTAGTTTGTTCAATCAGAGCCACTGGTGTGTTCAAACTGAGATAAAGTAGAAGGTTAAGTGTTCAAACATTATTTAAGCAGTAGCCAACACCATAAATCTGCTGGGTCTGCAGAAGGACTGAAAAAAATGCTGTAACGCTAGTGAGCCAGAATGGCATACATACTTCTGATGCCGGACTGTCAGCTTTGCAAATAAGAATTCATGGAATTCCTCTTCCTGTTGAAGGAACGCAGTTTTCTGTAGGTGACCTGATTTTTTAATCTCCATCATCTGAAATATCCCTCATCCTTCAATGTACTGTCATGTTTTTTAATCTGAAAACTTAACGCTTCTCATCATTTTCAGAAGTGGACCTTCGAATCAGAGGGAGTTCACGCAGTGTCAGTGAATGCATCATGCCTCTATGGGTGGAAGCAGAAGACAATACATGTTGTGAGTTCTCAGCTTTTAGTCATTAAAAAATGCAACGGTTTTGTATGAATTATGCTAGTATTAATAAATTAAAGGTGCAAACAACTAAAACATTTTATAGTTCTCATTTTTTTAGAAAGGCTCAGTATGTTTAAAACAATAGCTGGGATATTATATAACCGCGGGAAATAAGAGATACAAGATTTTAAAAGCATTTATGCTCATTGTGTTCTTTCTTCGATGAGAAGAAAAATCAAATATGAACGGAGATATCCTTTAATCTCACATTGGTGTGTGTCTCTGTGTGTGTGCTTTCTGCATGTGGTCGTGTGGTCTTGCAGGTGGTCTTATCTCCCGGCTGCTCTCACCTTAAAGGGATCTTGTGTGGGAATCATTTAACTTCAGGTGAGATTGTTTCTGTGAGAGCTGCTCACCACCATGAAACACCTGCTTGTCCTCAGCCTCACACTAAATGTAGCCCCCACCTATGAGAGCGACCATGGCAACATCACATATGCTTACAATCTTGTTTGTTGACACGGCGGTACCCTCACACGTCAAACCTTGATAACCTTCACACCTTCGCCCACTCCAGCTGCAATTTGCACTCAATCGCCACTGCTGTAGGACAGCATCACCTCACAGCATCGATCCTCTCCACCGCCATCATTCATCAGTGGTGTCTCGAGGCATACTAGGAGTTCATGCATCCGTACATTCAGAAGTCATCCATGGGCGGTCATGGCAGGCCAGGCACGTGGGGCCGCGAATTATTTGGGGTGTTATTTTCAATCACGTTGCTGTGATAAACAGGGCAACAGTAGAATGTTTCTATCACAGGCCTTTAACCCACACAGTCAGCTCTGTTTTCAAACACAGATCGGAGTCAAGATCCAGTTGGAGACCTGGAGTTAGATATTCAAAAGCATTAGGTTTTATTTTAGAGGTGCACCGGGGTCAAACGTGGCTGCCTCGCTGCTGGTGAGCTCATCACCGCTGTACAGGAAGTGCAGCTACATGACAGGAGCACAGGAAGTGGTCACGGTTTAGCTTTTCAACCACACTAGGACGGTTGCATTTGAGCGTCAGGCTGAGAATCAAGTGTTTTACTTGAGGTGTGAGAGCGTGTACAAAAAACAGGAAGCTGTCACCACAAGTGAGACTAAATCTAAAACGGTAACCACCGAGGAGTCACAGCATTGATGCCAAATGTTTCTGTCTTTTTTTGTTGTTGTTGTTATCTTTAATTAGTGTCATTATCTTTGGTGTGATTTATCTGTAATGACCACGTGTGTCTCTTATCCTTAGCTGTGAGGATTTTTGCAGCAAGGCAAGCATATCCAACAAATACAGATATAATCTTCCAAGCTGTGACTGACGTACCAGATCCAGTGTTCGTCTGGCACTTTGGAGACTACACATCAGCCACAACTACCTCTAGGATCATCACTAGAAAATACCTAAAGCCTGGCAGGTAATAGCGAGGCATGTGCAACATTTTTAAAATAAAATAATTGGAGATTTTTTAAATAAGCCAGAGCCTTAAAAGTGTTCATCCACGGACAAGGTTACATACGTTTTGTTTTTCAAATCCTGACAGTTAAAAAAAAAGTCAACAAAACTGTCACAAGGGTAAAACATGTGAAGTTGGTTTACATGCATAAATTTTAACTTGTAATCTAACAGTCATAACAGAAACTGGCAAACAACTAGAATCACCCAGCCTCTGTTGGTTGGTCCTTCTCAAGTCTTCTAACGCTAAAAAAACGTTCTTCATCCCCACATTATTACGTGCACCAAGGAGGTTATGTTTTTGGTAGCATTTGTGTGTCATTATGTCTTTAAACACAATAGCTCAACAGCTTCTAAATAAAATATGATTAAATAAATCAAACACCATGTGAATTAAACTAACCCCTCTTAAATCCCACCTTTCCTCACCATAGGTATAATGTGTCTGTAATCATGTCACATGGTAAGACGGCCGTTACCTCTGACATGTTCCCGGTGGTAGTCCAGAGAACAGTGAAGCTCAACAGGCTGGTCCACCGGGCCTCGGTTTTGCAGAATCATACAGTGGTGTTCAGTTGCCGGGTAAATATGGGGACCGACATCAACTTCCTGTGGAGCTTTGGGGATGGAACAAGCCTGTCTGGACAGAGCACAGAACGGCACATCTTCCACAGGTGAGTCAGAGAGTTTAACAAGACTTTGGGCTTTCATTCTCCTTGTAAACTCAAATCGGACTTTAAGTTTAGATTAAGTTAGGATTAAGATTCTCTAATTTTGTATTTACCTTTTACAAACTTGTTAGTATGTTTCACTATCTGTCTTTCAGATAAATATGAAAATCACATGTAGCCTAACACAAGTGTGCTTAATAAACATGTTTTTCCTCCTCAGAACGGGAGAGTTCAGAGTGGAAGTGACGGCGTCTAACCTGGTCAGCTCTGCTTCCCTGAGCAGCCACATCTTTGTTGTGGACCAGCCTTGTCAGCCTCCACCCGTCAAAAACATGGGGCCTCTTAAACTACAGGTAGCTCTTTGTCCAGACCTCACAAGTACGTCAGGCGGAGCATAGTTAATAAAAGACAATACAACCTTCTCTTTGCACCTAGGTACGAAGATATGAGGTTGTCCATCTGGGTGTGACGTACGAAACGGAAGTGGATTGTGATGTATCAAGAGGCCTGCGCTACTCCTGGACTTTATTCGACTCTGCAGGCCAGGCAGTGCCGCTGCCTCTCACAGACACACACAGGCAGATCCTCATAGTGCAAAGCCATCTCCTGGAGTATGACACTTATACGGCTACAGCCAGGGTGTGTAATAATAATACAATAATACAGAAGAACTATTTAACGGCCGGTCTCTCCATTTCAAGTCGTTATTTCTGTTGCTATACGATTATTCCGAATGATCGAGGCTTGTGTTTCTCCTGCAGGTTCAGGTCGTCGGCAGTGTGGTGTACAGTAACTACAGCGTAAAGGTTCAGGTGATGCCGAGCCCTCCTGTGGCTTTCATCCAGGGTGGCACCAACATCTTCCTTAACAACAGGAACACCATAGTAACCCTGGATGGGCAGGCATCTTACGACCCTGACTTCCCCACGAACCCACTCAGGTAGAAATTGAGCCCTGACACCTTTAATAGGCAACAAGCCAGAAGCTGTTGCCTCAATGAGGAAAAACGGATAAGAATGTTCACTTTCCTCTGGTTTTAAATGTTTATGGAAGTGGTCACGTTCCCATTCTCACCGCTACCTCTGCTGTAAGTTTAGTGTTCAGCTCAAGGTTTGCTGAGATTTTGCTTTTTAGGTCCTCCTCCTGACTGAGGGTATCTTACTCACTATTTAACTCCTGGATCAAAATTCAGTTTGTCCTATAGCGTGAGACTTTTCCTCTGCCTTGAGCAGTTCATGATGGGTGTGTTCCTGTTGCTGCAGCTGCTCGCTTAGCTGCGCTCTCCAGATCCGCTCCTTCTGAAGCTGGTTAGTGAGCTGTGTCCACAGAAAGCTATTCTCTCTCGTCTCTGTGTTGCAGTTTGGGTGCCTAGAGTCTCATTTGTTTTTCGGCTGCACGTCTGGCCCACATAACATTTGCCAGTAGCATATCTGAGCTGTAATTGCCAAAAGTCGCCAACATTGGGCTCAGCTATAACTAAATAAATGGCAAAAAATGCCAATAAATATGTAAATATTATATTTTGGTGGATTTTCCTACATCTTAGTCATTTTTAGTTGTATTTGTTTCACCTTGAGAAATTTAATGTGTGTTTGGAAGTTAACAGAATTTCTGATTTTCTCTGTATAGCTACAGTTGGGCATGTAAACCAGTGAGCACCATCACCAGCTCCTGCTTCAACCAGCACATTTCCACTTCGTCGCCGGTGCTCAAATTTCCCGCCAGCTTCTTAAAAACCAACTTTGACCAGTTCCAGTTCACGCTCACTGTCCAAAGCGGAGAGCGTTCAGCTTCATCAGAGACCTTCCTCACTGTAACATCAAACCTCATCGGGTGTGACCTCTTCATAAAGTCTCAATTGAATCACATAACCGAACAGAATCAAATAGAAGTGTTTGATTAAAAGCAGCACTTTAATTCTTAAGTGACGTTTAACATGCGCCTAAATGCATCCGATCCAGGAAGCTGTCCATTTACTGCCCTGAGTGTCGGGGAGACCGTGTGAACTGGGATCAGTCGTTCTCTGTCGGCACCGTGTGTGAAGACTGCCACATTCCTGCACGGCACATCCAGTACACCTGGAGTCTGTACCTGGTCAATGCTTCATCCAAGCCTTTCACAGAAGGTAAATTCAGTGCCACTTTGCAAGAAAATTCCCCCAAAAATTCCCCTAAAAATGGAAATTAAATTAAAAAAGTAAAACCTTGTGTTCTATTCTAGTCCCGTTTTGCCACACAGTAGATCTCAGCACCATGTCTGCCATCATGGAAAGTCCTGCCACCTCTACTCTACACCCTCCTGTTACAAATGTGTCACAGAACACCCAGACGACCCCTTATTCATCTTCTTCACCCGTTACCGTGGCTACCTTTGAAACCAGAAACGGTGATGTGGACCTGGCTGATAGTGGGGCATCAACAACCAGGAGTGGAGACACATCAGACAAAGCTGGTGTGTTATTAGCTGTATAAACAAATATATATATACATGACTTGGAGCGTACCACTCTGTCACTAAATGTGACTTCTTTCCTCACCCCGCAGGTTTGCCAGAGTCTAGTCCACGTGTTCTCAACAATGATGGTGTCCTATATTCCGACTACTTGATCCAAGGGGACATTAGCAGTGAAACTTCAGTGGAGTCTGACTCCTCTGCCGACTGGGACTTTTCTTTTCGTGTTCTGGAGAGTAGCAATGCGGGTGGTCGACTAGGTGAGAAAATCTAAAATCGCCATATAAGCTCAGTCTATTTAAGTTATATATAATTTGATGCTGTTAGCACAATTTAAACGGATTAAATTACAATAAAAATACAGTTTGTGAAAGAGTTTTACCAACCTGGAACCAACATGAAGAAAATTCCCATCATAAATAAATAACTTTTTCCAAATATAAAGAATATTTTTCAGTTATATGGGGCAATATTATGTTGCTTGACTGTTATTATTATTGCACTAAAGCTGGTTCTGTTACAGATCCAGATTATGGTGCTCCCTTTCCAAACGCAGAGGAAGGCGACCCAGGGATGTCAGCAGGGAGACCCAGAGGTACAGTTCATATCTACAATCACTGTTTATTTCTTATCTGAGATGGTTTTTACTGGTACTCACTCACGATCGTTCCCAGGTGAAGATGGTGAGCGCTTCAGTGCAGGAGACGTCTCGATGTTTGATATGGGATTACACAAAGATGAAGGGAGTAATCTAGTGGATTCTAAGCCTTTTGTGGCAATTCAGGCACCGACTTTGCTCGACTTACCTCGAAATCCTCTGAACAGAGGCCTCTTTGAGTCCTTTACTTACACAGGTACATTATGCAGAAAAATTCCTGCTTCTGTGCCACTGTGTCAGCATTTAGCCATCTTTTTTTCCCTTTTAAAAATCTCTACAGGAATCTCCTGTTCTTTTCTCAAGATCAAGCCCTTCAGTCTGAGGCCCAGGAGCAGATACATGTTGGAGGTCACTGCCAGTAAGTTTGAGATGGCTACATATAGACCAGCCCAGGCGAGAGTTATTAGAGATTTATAAAACAGGATAATGGGACAAAAGGACAAAATCACAGACATATATTATTTTTTACATTTACTGCAGTACTTTAACTTGAACATTAAAATGCCCACATTGCCTTTAAAGTCAGTCTCCGTCTGTTAATGATCCTCTCGATTGTTGTCTGATGAATTGAGAATCTCAGAGCAGGCGTCTGGGCCGGACTCAGCTGTTCTTACAGACCAATCCTGTTCCAGAGGGCTTGGCGTGCCAGGTGCAGCCTGTCAGAGGACTCGAGTTACACACACACTTCAGCATCTTCTGCACCTCAGGGAAGGAGGTATTTTCTGTCGCATGCTTTTAACACTCTTCCTGCTTTGATTAAAGATTTTCAAAGTGCATTTTTATTACAAGACATTGCCACTCAGTGCTTGAAGTTCGGAGCTGTCTGCCGATGATTGAAGTAAACCTAACCTAATCCATAATTTTACTAATTGATCACCCCAAATTTTTTGACCTTGGTCCTGGCATGCCAGTCTTCACAGAAATGTGTGTGTGTGTGTGTGTGTGTGTGTGTGTGTGTGTGTGTGTGTGTGTGTGTGTGTGTGTGTGTGTGTGTGTGTGCAAAAGGACTTAGTGTATGAGTACAGCTTCAGTGTAGGAGACCGACTCCCCAGGACACTGTACCAGGGGAGAGACTTCCAATATTACTTCAGCCTTCCTTCAGGTGACCCCAGGGATGACTATAAAGGTAAACACACAAAGACACACTGTTGCTTAAGGAGCATTAACAGAATTTTTATTTTTCTAATATTTTCTTATTTTTTTATTGCTCTTATTACTGTTGTCGCCGCAGTAACTATTTACACAGAAATAAGAAGCAGCACGTATGGGTCAGCCACCAAACCCTGTCCTGTGACAGTACAAGTCCAACCAAGCTTCCTCAGGGACACCTCATCTTCCTCTTCCCATCATGATCCTGATCTTGAGCTGTAAGAACCCCCATGTGATCATATTATGATGATATGATATGCAGATGTCTCGTGCTGTCTACTTAAGAGGGCCTGCTGGTGATTTAAATAGCACTGAGCTTGAGCACACTCAGGGATTTTATGCTGTCAGCCAAAAAGCTGCTGTTAAGAACGACTGTGTGTGTTAAACTACAAAGCATCAATCTGAGCAAGTCAACAATAATATAGATTCTATAGAACATGCAAATCCTTACTTTCACCATCTCCAGGTCGGAGTCCGGTGTGAGGAACCTGTCGGCTTTGGTGCAGCTTGGGAACAGCGTGGAGATTCGTAACTACATCAGCCTCCTCACCAGCATCCTGAACAGACTCAGCCTGGAAACAGAGGCCAACACACATGCACAGAGGCACATGCGCACTGTGCTCATTCGCACCTTGTGTGAGCTTGAGAGCAGCGATCAGGTAAACACACTGACAGCACAAGTGATGAAACACAACAATGTTCTTTTTCTGTTTTACAGCCCCGGCTCTCTGGGAGGAAGAGCGGTAGCATTAAAATCGAGTTTTGATCAAAGAAAAGAAAAAAATCAAGCATCTCACGTGGCTCTGAGGGGAAAGAGAAGGAAAGAGAAGAGAGCAAAAGACAACTAATCAATGCTCGTTTAAGCCTCTGAATGCAATACTGGTGTATAAACAGGTGGAGGTGAATGAAGAAGACACACCCAGTGCATAATGGGATGCCCCCAGCAGTCCTAGTGTACTGCAGCATAACTAAGAAAGGGTTCAGGGTCACCTGATCCAGTCCTAACTATAAGCTTTATCAAAAAGGAAAGTGTTTTTATGAATGAGGCATGTTGTATAAAGTGCTTGGAGTGGAAGTAGAAAAGTGCTGTATAAGAACCAGTCCATTTACTGTTAATCATTCAGTTATGTTTCCATTCTAGGAGTCAATGACAGACAATATTTGCATTCTGAACGACCTGCTACGAGTTACAAGTCAGGTGAGTGGTTGGACTCACAAAACCAAACTGGGAGCAGGGTTGTAGATGCTAGATTGTTTCTAATACTTCCTTTATTCCTTTTAGGTGACACTAGCAAGTGCCAAACGAGTAACAGCTCACATTCAGATGATGTCCGAGCAGTTTTCTGCATCTAGCGCTTATCGCCACTACATTATAAACCAGAAGGTGCTCAATACAGCGCTCACCCTGCTTTCACACAGCCTTCAGGTGGTGACTACTTGCACCTTCACACCTGACATTACACAAGAAGACTCAACTGCTGATGGAAACCTAAGAAATGATGAAAACACTCCAAACAGCACTGCAGTGAACTCATCCACCAGTGGCCACATCAAACAAGGACGTTCACCTCCAGCAAAGCAAGCGGTGATGCTCGTAGCTGATATTCTGCAGGCTGCATCAGAGCTCATGCTGGTGAGACAAAACACATTTAAAACTATTTCTCCACAGTTTTAGTTTTTTAATGAAATTCATCCTCCTTTTCTTGTTTTCCAGAAGTACATTTTGTTTCATGAGACCAAGGAGCACAGAGTTAGCAGCAGCCTCATTAATTTGTATGCTGCATCCCAAAACAACACCTCCACAGTCATAAACAGTGGCTCAGTCAGGGTCTACATCCCTGCTTCTTTCATCCAGATTCTGTTTCTCCAGCATGGACCGTGTGTCCTCACTGTGATCACCGAGCTTGCTCACAGTCCTTACACCTGGGCCAATCCTACACAGGTGAGACCTGCTCAGTAGTTGCACATACAGTGATTTAACATCTATACCATCAGTGAGACTTTTAACTCTAACCCCTTTATCGGTTATTTCATGGTTCAGCTTAACAGGGTTAAAGGTGAGACATCTCTCTTACTTATTCTTTGGATTTCCAGGTAAGTGGACCAGTGGTTGACCTAAGTCTTTACAAGTGCAACACGAGGAGAAGGATCCACGTTTCCTCCCTCATTCAACCATTCAACACCGAGCTTCGTCACACACAAAGAAACGTGAGCAGCTGATTGTCCTTTTCTTTTGTTTGTGGAAAATGAGAGGTTCTTCATAATAAGATTTTGTTAAAATAAATTCTTAAAACGTGCAGTGTTGTATCTTTACTCCAACAACACGAGACTAAATTTCTGCTGCAGAAAAGCTCCTCGTGGGAGTTCACCCTCCTGCGCAGCCGGGTCAACTACCACAGCTTCAACATTACCCAGGAACACTTGCTGCAGTCCATCCAGTTCACTCTACTCTTCAGACCCACGACCAAAAAGGCGTTTCCCCTCATGGTGCTCTTCAGGTATTATTACAGCACCGTGTTATACTCATACTCAGATAATAACAGAATAATTTGAATGAGTTTTGACTGAAAGGTGAGACTATGGCACATATCTAACCGTGAGTGTCCGCTGTATCAGGATGTTTGAAAAGCCGACTCCTAGAATGCACCATCTGCGCAAGATTTACAGGTGGGAGAGCAACACCTCACGCATCACTCTGCCCTCATCCTACCTCAGCGGTAAGACCATTTTCTGTTTCTGACTCTTCTGCCCTCCTGGTCTTTCCTTCTGTTAAATTCTGTCCTTTTACAAAGTATTTTTAAGACTGATCATCTCAGTTAAACTTAATAGAAATCAATTGATCCATGTATGTTTTAGCTGAGTAGTATGAGTCAGTCAAGTCATCTTTCTAACATGTACGTGCTTTGAGTAAGTTCGCTGGGAAATATTGTAACAAATTCCCAAAACTTCCAGCTGCAGGTGTTGGTCACTTGGCACTGCTTAATGCTGATTTTGGTAAAGCACCCAGAGCCAATCACCTGACTGAAGAGATAAGCTACAGTCTGACAGTGGACAGCAGTCTGTGTTTGTCCTGGGACGGCCAGCAGGGGGCTTGGACACATCAGGGCTGCAGAACACAGCTAGCAGACACAGATTCAGCTGTCAGCTGCAGGTAAAGCATGTGAGTGTGTCTGTGTGTGAGAATATAAGAAAACAAACAAACACTAGAGGACAAATCTGGATGCAGAGGTGATTAACATGCTTCTTTATATTTGCTGAATCCTAGCTGCCACCGTTTGAGACCGCTGACTGTGAAGCAGCAGCAGATGCAGAGCATCCACAGCACAGCAGATGTGAACCCGTTCCTAAGGTGACCAACCGAGACCTGGAAAATAACAAAAAACACTGATCTGCACAAATATTTTTACATGCATTTTACCAAAAAAAAAAGGGGGGGGGGAAGAAACAGTAGGATTTTTTTGCTCATCAGGTTTGAAACGTAATAAAATGAAACAGGATTGCTAGATTTGTTTTCTTTTATTTGTATTTTGAAATATATCAACCTCTTGACCTGTTGAAGCTAAGTTTCTTTTGCAAACAAAATGTAGATGAAAAATAGAAATATAACATTAGTGTTGATATTTAACGCATCCTCTAAGGCATCTCTCTCCTTCTCTTTGCTTCTCTGAAACCTCAGCGCATCCACTGATCTGACAGTGCTGGGCATGCTGTTGCTGTTCGTGTGCCTGTACGTCGCGGGGTTGGCGGCGTGTAAAAGAGCTGATGTTGTTGCAACGCAAAGTCAAAGGGTTCACTACCTGTCTGACAACTCTGCATCTGATCCGTATCTCTACGCAGTTACAACCCACACGGGTCTCAGCTCTGCAGCCCGTATGAGTGCAAAGGCAGGGCTGTTTTTGGTTTCTTTCAAACTTATCAGCTCCTTTGGTATTTAGCTGTTCTCAAAATATGCTCCTCCTGGATCCTTATGGCCACTGTAT
Organism: Pundamilia nyererei; assembly: GCF_000239375.1. Taxonomy (NCBI): domain Eukaryota; kingdom Metazoa; phylum Chordata; class Actinopteri; order Cichliformes; family Cichlidae; genus Pundamilia; species Pundamilia nyererei. The sequence continues at coordinate 2,432,671 of NW_005187408.1, forward strand.
TTGTGTATTTCATTTTTTGTTGTCTTTCTTCCCATTTTCCCATTGTTTTCCACATACTATTCCCTGCATACAGAGCAGGTAAAGCAGATAAACTGTAACACTCCTCATTCTGCAGCACCTGATGCCGTTTGACATGCTTTATTAAATTATCTGAATATTTTTCGTACACTAATTCAGAACATGTTATAGATTAGTGTAAGAGAATTAATCACATAAAAAACGTTTTGTTTCCCAGACTAATGTTTTGTTTTGTTTTTTAATCTTTATATATTGACCAGGTGTACATATCACTGTATGGTGAAGATGGGTTCTCACAGACAAAAGAACTACATGTCCCAGGATGCACTCTGTTCAGGAGGAACTCTAAAGACATCTTCATACTTAGGTAAAATCCTCAGTGATTTAGAAACAAGTTTTTTTTCTTTGTGTTTGTGTTCAATATGTAAGAAAAAGGGAGATAAATCAGTGTAATTTTTCATTATCTCATTACCACGTGCTATAATCTCTGTGTCTTCGCTCCCCCACAGTGCAGCAGAAAGCCTGGGCCCAGTGTGGGGGGTTCACATCTGGCATGACAACTCTGGACCTTCCCCTGATTGGTACCTTACACAGGTGGAGGTATCTGAGGTAATAAAAAAAATCCTATAACAAAAACTGTTTGTGAACACACCTTTTCATTGATGAGTGGACTTTTAAGGCGGTTTGACTTGTTATTCAGGTGCTCAGAGGGCATGTGGTGGGATGCTCTTGGCTGTTTGCTGCCCAGTGCTGGCTGGCTGCGAACAAAGGTGATGGCCGAGTGGAGAGGATGCTGCGTGTTTGCACTCAGGGGATAAACTTTGCTCAGGTACAACACTCATGTTCACATAAAAACTATTTTCGGCATCGTCACAGTGAGTTAATCTACACTAGACATAAACCTTAATGTAATATTTGCTGCTGTGTCACCCCAGGTCTCCCTCTGTGTAATTGCAGATGCTGCGTCTCAAGCTTAATGACTACTTGGCTGATTTCCATACGTGGGTATCCGTGTACAGCTGCCCCTCTCCCAGCTCCTTCACACATACTCAAAGACTAAGTGTGTGTCTGCTGCTGCTGTTGGGGTACGCATGTGTTGGTGCAGTAATCGTCGCACAAACGGATGATCAGGTAGGCCCTTAAAGTTGAAGATTTGGTGAGCAAGAGCTCTGAAATGCCTTACCTACAGCTCAATGATGCATCTACTTATTTTGTATTTGCAGCCGCTGTTTGCGTTGGGTTTTGTCGATGTGTCCGCTGGTGCTGTAACAAATGGGCTTGTAAGCGTGGTAGCTGTGCTGCCCGTAGCAACAGCGGTGTCTTTCCTGTTTCGACTGCGTGCGGTACAGCCGACGGGGTCACGAGTCCATCGTGTAAAATGCAGAAAGACTGAAAAGGAATATTCTGAAGGTAAATTGGTTTTCTGTGGACCTCTTTTTGAATTTTGTTGTGTCCTTTCTTGAATTGTTCATTATCCTTTTATTTTATCATCTCCTCACAGACCCCCTCTCACTAAGCGACAGCACGTTTGACCGCCGTCTCTCCTGGAGCAGCCTCCAGCAGTGGAATGAATCCTGGATGCAGAAATACCAGGTTACACCTCAGAATAGTTTCTGTATTCCCTTCTTTTCCATTTCTCCTCATTGTCATTCTCACAGCTTCTAACATCACTGCCTGACCTTTCTTTTTCTGCTGTAGGACGCAGACCTGTCGGTTTCATACAGTAATGCGGATGAAGCACCCCACAAAAAACAGTCTGAATTCCTTCCTGACAGCAGCAGGTTTCACGAAACCCAAAGAGCTTGTTTGTCCAGGGCAAAAGATGAAGGTCAAAAAGAGAAAGGTCTCCAAGGACGATGTTCACCAGACTCTTCCTCTGAGAGAGGAAGCTATTATGATGCCACCGACAAACTGAGAGAAAGACCAACATGTCAGCGGCGTGTCTATTTGGCCTGGACTCTGTGTCTGCTGTTGTCCCTCTCCTGCCTGGTGCTCTCTGCAGTGCTGGGAATGAGGTAGTGAAAGTAATGTTCATTGTGATGTCTGCTGTTTTATCTGTTATAATATTGTATCACGGGTGTCAGTGTCACGCTGTTGAAGCCTCTCTGTGCGTTTTGATGTGTTAGGTTTAACAGTGGCAAGGTTCTGCTTTGGGTCCATTCTCTTTTCATCTCCCTGATGTCTTGCATCTTCATCATTCAGCCAGCTTTGGTAACATAATATGTGCTTTTTATAATCAGCTACACAACTAAATAATGGCACAAACCTTAAATAAAAATATCATCTTGATGTTTTTCTTTTACAGATACTTGCAGTGGCCTTGGCTGTTTCCTGTTGGCACAGAAAAACATCAGACTTTCATACTTTTTTCAGATTGAGGGAATTCAATATTGAGGCTATGAAACTTTGGAGCCACAGAGGCATTAATGGAGCTGAAGAGCAGCTTACTGAGTCTGCTTTTCCCTACAGACGACGCTCACACCTTAAAAAGGTAATAATCAGACGCTCGTAGAGTTTAATGTTGTTCTGTTTTTTTCCTTCTGCAATGTGAACTCGGTTATTTATCGTTTACAGCTGCTCCGAGCTCGACGGCGAGCTCGGTACCTGGGTCTTGTACGGCCACTGACTCTGGCAGAGCTGAGGAAAACTCATAGGAGGAAAAGAAGAGAGGCTGTTATTCATAAAACCCTGAGGTGTGCTTTTGTGAATGCATGCGCACCCCTCTATATTTGATGTAAGACTTTTAAGTGCTTTTCCTTCTCATGCAGGGATTTGTCTCTCAGTGTCGCCATGCTTTCCCTGATGATGTGTATAACCTATGACAACTCATTCAGGGAACATTACCAGCTCAACAGAGCTGTCAGAAGACACTTTGTGAGGTAGCACCCGAACACTCTTGCTGTATATCTCACTGACATTCACACTTACTTCTAAAGCAGAGAAAAATCTGATGTTATCTTTTATTAGGAACCGTGATCATTCATTTATGTTGATACAAAAGCATACGGAGTGGTGGAACTGGTCACAGACAGGTCTGATAGAGTCACTGTACGAGCACACATCAGCCAAAACAGAGGTAAGCTATGACTTTAAGCTCCAAAGGGACTTAAAACTCCAGGTTGGTGAAGAAAACTCTGACTACATGTTCACCTCTCTTTGATCCTTCAAAATTAAGATTAGTCATAAAGTCAAACCAAAGCACCACATCTTGACATTCTGATGTCATTCAGCAGCCACATATTGTGATTGGAGAGCCAATCCTGCAGAAGATTGAAATATCTGACACCTCTCCAACTGAGGTTTGTGACCAAAGATGAACTGATAGAAGGATAGATTCATATTTTCTTACATTAAGGAATGCGTGACTTCCTGCACTTATAAGTACTCACAATTAGTTAAGAAAAATGCTGTACTTTACATTTGTTAAACTTGTAATGGCACTGTAAAATCTGGATTTCTAGATTCTGTCTCTGTACTTTAGTTGTGTTTCTTGCCTCACAATTTCCAGGTACCTGTTATGACTTCAACAACGCTATGCGGTCGCCTTAGTTGTTACTCAGGACCAAGCGCTACAGTTGGCTTAGGCCACACAAAGTGAGAGATCCACGATGGAAACTGTTGATTAACTCACCTTGTTTTTGCTTCCAAATAATGATCAGTTCTCCTCCTCTCCTGCAGGTCTGATTCCGCATCAAAACTGAAACTTCTGCGTTCAGCTGGCTGGTTGGACGGACGGACGGTGGCCCTGAAGGTTCAATTCACCTTGTACAGCCCCGCACCGAACTTGTTCACCAGTGTGACGCTGCTTGCTGAGCGCAGCCCCACCGGTGTCCTGCTGCCCTCTGTGGAAGTCCATTCAGTCAGAGTACATCACACTCCTACTGCCTGGGACTATGCTGTTATGGTCTGCAAGGTAAAACACTACACTAACTTTTAGACTGAGTCTTAAAAGATGCTACAGATTAAAGTTTACAACACATTTGAATACATTTTTTTTCTCCTTCCTCCCCTCTGACCAGCTTCTCTTCCTCTTCTTGTCTCTCATACAAATCTCATGCCAAGTGTCCAGTATGGGACAGCAAGGGCTGATTGGATACTGGACAACACCTTGCAACTGGGTGGAAGTAAGTCTGCCCGAGACAAAATAATCATTCCAGCATAAATGTTTGTAAGACTTTAGAAAGCAGGCGCACACACCAGCTCTCAGTCAGACGCACACTAATCCAAACAAGATCACGACGACCTCACTGGAAGAATAAAGTAACCTGTGGCTGTTTGTCTAACAACCCTGACAAGCAAAACACACAGAAATATTATCTGAAGGTCAAATTATCCATGAAGCACAGTGAACGCAGCTTTCTCCCTCTTTCTGTCTTTTGCAGGTCGGTGTGCCCACAGCGACACTTGTGCACTATGTGTGTCACATTTATCACTCCGCTGTTATCATGAGCGTTGCAGAGCTGCTGGAGAGAAACAACCACAGAGGCCGTGTGGACGTTCGCCTCCTGGCTTCCTGGGAACAAGTGAGAGAAGTTTACAGCACCTTCTCTTGGAAAATAAAGAATAAACCCTGTGAGGCGAGCATTATGAGCGGCTTGTTTGCACTGTAGTTAGAGTACATTTTAAGAATGCAGAGATATGTTTGCCTCTACAGTTTCTCCGTACTCTGCGTGGCATCATGCTCTTCCTTCTCACCATCAAGTGTGTGGCTGTGCTGAGGGTGAACAGGACCTTTGCCACCCCTGCTAAACTCCTTTCCTGCTTATTCTCAAGTCTTTTATGGCCAATGGTAAACACTTTATAACTCTCCTTAGGAAAGGTCTTCACTCCAAGCACTGTAATAGTACTTGCTGCAAAATAAAGCAGTTGACATTTATTGCACCTACATTGGTGATATTTGATATATTTTGTACTTTATGCAAAGTGTTCTTGCCAAAATGACTAGAAATTGTTGCATCTTCTCTTGTGCTAGATTTCAGGTGTGATCCTGCTGATGGCATCGTCCTGCTTGGGTCATCTGCTGCACATTCAAAGCTCCTGGGCAGTCAGCCCTATTCACGTCCTCCTTAGGACTCTGCCCTGCGTCCTCTACCGGGGACTCAGAGCCACCAGCAATAACAGAGGCCTCCTCCACTCTGACTGCGATGTATTTACCTGTGGAGTTCTGTATCTGTCTGCTGTTGTGTGGACAGCAGTGGTACATGTTTCCCATAATATTACTTTTTGTTTATGTGGTTGGTTGCTTTGTTTTGT
>NW_005187408.1:2437961-2456136 GCF_000239375.1 Pundamilia nyererei
GGTTGTAAAACTTGTTGTCAAAAGGTTGATTTCTGTGATAGACAGCAACCCTATCTGAGATCACCTCATTGTTCTGTAAGAATCGTGTCTTTCTTGTAGGTGATTGGTGTGATGTCCTCACTGGTTAGAAGTGCCAGAAGATCTCACAACAGGAGGAATTTGATCACCATTGCAGAACTGGCAAACTACATCAGACTGAGGGTCTCTGAGCTGACTACTGGGCAACATGAAGAAGCACGAATTGATAACCATACAGAGGGGAGGGTAAGTAGCAGTTTCAAAAAAGAAGAAAAAATGCAGAACAGTTAGCTTGCTTTATGTAGTTAGATATAGCTTGAATTTAAAAACACTCCGATTGTGGTCAGTAGCTCTTGTTTTGTTCCTAGAAATGTGCCAGTTGACTAAATTATTTTGATTCCTTCCAATATAGAAATAGACTTTTCCCTTTTTTCAGGCCTACTATCTCGAGGAGTGTGAAAGTTTAGTGGACGAACTGTTGTTCAGACTCAATGCCCTCTCTGACAGCCTGCACCTCAAAGCCCATCGCTACAGGAAGGAGAGTCCTGTCATCTCCCCCACACCAGAGCCCTCCAACATGGACTCACAGGTGAATCCGTCTATATATGTGCCATACAAATAAACTTTGATTGTTTAAAGACACACAAAAAAATAAATTTAAGGAGTAAAATCAACATATTTGAAACTCTGTGTGATTCTATTAGGGCTCAGCAAGGTCACAGATAATCATGAATGGCACACATTCAGATGAGCAATGTTTGTTAAATCTGGGAGGAACCCCAACTATGTCTCACCTGTTCAGGTAACAGAAATAGAAAAGGCTTCACCCAGTTTGTAGGTATTATTTTTAAGCAGGTACTAAAGGTGAATAACGTAATCATGTGACTAACTATAACACTTATAGGTCCCAGGCTAACAAGGACATCCTGCAGCAGAGGGGTCAGACTGGATGTAACCCCTCCTCCAACTTTGTTGTGGCATCTGATGATAGTTTAAAGGGCAAAAAATGCCCAGAGTCAGCCGGCAAAAGTCAGACCGCCTACACAACTTCACCACCAGAGGTTGTGGTGAAAGTTCTGGTCCATGAAGACCCTGGGAGAGCAGTCCCAGATAAACACTAGAGTCCTCATGGAGATAGCAAATCATGAATTCATTGTTCACTCTTATATTTGTTAATTGTTGTAAAGGCATGTGGAATAGGACAGCACGACATATGCATAACAAACCTTCTACTTCTTTTCTTCTTGGTATCGAGGTTGTGGGTAAAAGTCATGATTAAAATGTTTGAAGCAACAAATCTGCTGTTATTAATATCCATCCATCCATCCATCTTCATCCGCTTTATCCGGGGCCGGGTCGCGGGGGCAGCAGCCTAAGCAGAGAAGCCCAGACCTCCCTCTCCCCAGCCACCTCCTCCAGCTTATCCGGGGAAACACCAAGGCGTTCCCAGGCCAGCCGAGAGATATAATCTATAATCTATAATCTCTGTTATTAATATTTTTGTTTAATTTATCTACAAAAAGGTACATTTAACTTGTTATTTTTACCCAGTAGTAGCATAACTTTTTAAAAACTTGTTAGCACAAAAGTTTGTAACCCATCCATCCATCAATCTATTTGGAGACAGTGGCAGTGACAAAGCTTTTTACTGCACAGACTCTGGAAGTTTTTCACTCTGAGCCTGAGATCTGCAAAGTCAGTGGTCTCTTTCTACAGTTAAAAACTCGTCTTTTTAGATTTGTGTTTGGTCAACTTTTCTTTTTTCTCTTTTTGATGTTTGTGATGTCTGTCTTGAAATGTGCTGTACGAATAAAAGTTTTGCTTTCTTACAAAAATACAAGAGGTTAAGCTGGAAGTGACAGAGCTTAACATGGTCAGATTTTCATTGTAAGTGACCAGAATTAACATGACTAGAAATGAGGGCATCAGAGGGACAGATCAGGTTAAGCAGTTTGGACAGCTTGGACATGCACGGAGAAGGAACAGAGGCCAAAGGATTCTGAAGATAGAGGTGACAGGCAGGAGGAAAAGGGGAAGACCAAAGAGTAGTGCTGTTCAATACTCCAGATTTTGGTATCGATCCAATACCAAGTAAACACAGGGCCAGTATTGCCTATGTCGATACTGGCTTGTCGATACAAGCAACACAAAAGTGTTCAGACATTTTTCATAGTGCATCTTTAAGGTATACTTGTTCATTTCTAAAACAAAAACAAACCAACAATAACAATTCATTGGGTTACATACTGAACTCAGAGGACAGAAACAAAGTATCAATGCTGTTGACTTAATATCAGTCCAGTATAAATACCAGATTTCAGCAGTGTTGATATTTGGTATGGACATTTGGAACATTTATGGAAGTAGGGAAGGAGGCCATGCAGAGGGCTGGTGTGACAGGGGAGGGTGAGATGCATGGAGGTAGATTAACTGCTGTGGTATCCCATAAAGGGAACTGTCGAAAGAAAAAGAAGTGGAGTTGGAACAGTAAGATATGAAAATGACCCTTATGGGTTTCTGTTGTCTTCAACACAGGAAGCTGTAAACATGTAAAGACAGATCACCAGGCCATCTCCTCCTGTTTAATGAATAATTTCCTCCCTAAATCCTCTAAACATCAGGCTAAAACAAGTCCTGTGCAGTGACTATTAATTATTTGTGTACCATATATATTTAAGGTACTGTTAACACTCATTTAAAACATGAAAAATACTTTTAAAATTATGAAACTAAACAAACAAACGCTTTGAAAAACTTTGCCGTGAGCCAGAAAACAGTAAACAAAAGCATCCAATAGTATCTGTCAACGTTTCAGCCTCAGGAATTGAGTGGCGACGTGTGATTGGAGGACAGTCGATGATGGCGTCCAATCACGACATGGCAAGTCAGACAAGTTCCAGTACAGGGGAGGAGGAGGGGGTGGTGAACTGTGTGCTTTCTGAAGGGCTAGTTTGTATGAAAGGTATGCTAAAGGTTGGTGGGGCCACACATCAGTATTGATCCGGGCGGCTGATCTGTGCAGCCCGCAGTGTTTTTGATGACATTCATCAGCCTTTTTTATTAGCTAAGTTAATTAGCCGGCTACTCGTGATCGAGCAGCAACAACGGTTGACGCGGGGCCGTATCATCTGTGGACACAATGAAGAAGCTTGCTCTGCTGCTAATTGTGCTGCTTGGCGTTGCACATTTCGCGACTGTCAGCAGATGTGAAGAGGGTGAGTGTGGGCATTTGTACAACCCTGCAGCTGAACTATTTATTGAAGTAGGAAGGTCTGTTTATTGGGTTAAAATTAACGAGCTAATTAGTGTAGTTGTGTTAGCTTGCCAGCTAACAGGACCGCTAATGTCAACACACTTGAATAAATGCACTTTAGGGTCTTCACTGAATGCACGCAAGAAATGAATCCAGGCTGTGGTGGATCTGACACGGACTGAAATCAGTGTGTGCTCTGTTTGCTTGCTTATTTGGTGTTTTAGATGTTGAAGAAAGCAAAGAGGAGACTGATGAAGAGGACAGTGACGATGAAGAGGATGATGAAGACGACGATACAGAGGTGAAAGAAGAGAACGGGGTGCTGGTGCTCACCGACAACAACTTCGACACCTTCATAGAGGGCAAAGACACGGTCTTGGTGGAGTTTTACGCTCCATGGTAAGTTGGATGTGCCAAACTACTGAAATCCTTATGAGTCTGAGTGAGTTGGAGAAACAGAAGAAGCTCTGATTGTTTTCAAACTGTAACCAATGAGCCATGCAAACTTTACAGCGTGCCTCTTCCTGTCTACATCCTGTTGCATTATCTGTGTCCCTTTGTTTTTGGTATACTTTAGGTGCGGTCACTGCAAGCAGTTTGCCCCAGAATATGAAAAAATTGCCCAGACGCTCAAGGAGAATGACCCTCCTATACCTGTAGCCAAAGTGGATGCGACAGTGGCCAGTGGTCTGGGGAGCAGGTTCGATGTGTCTGGGTATCCCACCATAAAGATCCTTAAAAACGGGGAGCCTGTGGACTATGATGGAGAGCGGACAGAGAAGGGTAAGAGTGGTTCGTCCAGTCTGAGCATCATTTTGTTAAACAAATGAAGCACCGGCATGGCTAATTTTATCAGTTTCCTGCAGCCATTGTGGAGCGTGTTAAAGAGGTGGCTCAACCAGATTGGAAGCCCCCTCCTGAAGCCACACTGGTGCTGACCAAAGACAACTTTGATGACACTGTAAATAACGCAGACATCATCCTGGTGGAGTTCTACGCCCCATGGTGAGTCGGTTATGAAGTACTGGTTAGATGCCATAAACTGTAGATGGTCTCTGAGGGGGGGAAGTAATAAACTAATTGTCACCTCCAGGTGTGGACACTGTAAGCGTCTGGCTCCAGAGTATGAGAAGGCGGCCAAGGAACTGAGCCAGCGCACTCCTCCCATCCCTCTGGCCAAGGTGGACGCCACAGTGGAAAGCGAGCTCGCCTCACGCTTCGGGGTCACCGGCTATCCTACTCTGAAGATCTTCAGGAAGGGCAAGGTGTTTGAATACAACGGACCCAGAGAAAAAAATGGTAGGTCACAAAATGTGTAGTATGTATACTGCGGTTTGGCACAGCATGTACATTTGGCTTCTTTTCATCCTCTAACAAAGCTGATCCATGTCTTCCACCTTCTCCATAGGGATTGTTGACTATATGAGTGAGCAGGCTGGGCCGCCCTCCAAGCAGGTACAGGCAGCGAAACAGATCCAGGAGCTCATCAAAGATGGCGATGATGCTGTCATAGTCGGAGTGTTTTCCAGCGAGCAGGATGCAGCCTATGACATCTACATTGAAGCTTGTAAGTAATTCCATAAAAATAGCGTACAGTTTTTTGGGTTTTTTTTTTTCCCCTCACATCTGGGTTTTGATATCACTCATCTTCAGTTCTCTGGAGTTCTTTGGGATTTGCATATGTATTAACTGTATTCACTGCTGTTTGGCTTGCAGGTAACTCGCTAAGGGAGGACTTCACTTTCCGTCACTCCTTCAGTGCCGAAGTGGCCAAACTGCTCAAAGTTTCTCCGGGTTACGTCGTTATTGTCCAGCCTGAAAAATTCCGCTCCAAGCACGAGCCATCGTCTCGCACGTTTTCAGTCAAGGTGGAGTCTTTTACTTCCAACAGATTGTTGTGACTGATTTGAATTTTGTTTCAGTGTGTATGAAACTCATCAGCATTGCAAATGGCTGTGCTTTCGTTCAGTCACCGTTGGTGCATAAATGCACTGCATCGCCTAGCAGCAGCTATCGTTTTGATTGTTGCACTACTCTGATCTGCAAATGTCAGCAGTGTTGCTTTGGGGGGGGAAAAACATTTGACATCAACACGTTCTTCTTCATAACACAGGACTCGACGGTGGTGTCTGACGTGCAAGAGTTCTTCAAAAAACATGTAATTCCTCTTGTGGGACACAGAAAACCAAGCAACGATGCTAAACGCTACACGAAAAGACCCCTGGTGGTTGTGTATTATGGCGTTGACTTCAGCTTTGACTACAGAAAAGGCGAGTAGGGTGGAGGAGTCATCTGTTTACACTTGCAACTACTGTGAATAGCAGCAACATTCATGCGGGAGGAGTTCTGTGCTGTAACACATACGCCTTGTCTCCTTTCACTTTCAGCTACGCAGTTCTGGAGGGGCAAGGTGCTCGATGTAGCCAAAGACTTCCCAGAGTATACATTTGCTATCGCTGATGAGGAGGATTATGCGGAAGAGCTGAAGGGCCTGGGCCTGAGTGAGAGCGGAGAGGAAGTGAATGTGGGAATTCTGGCAGATGGAGGCAAAAAATATGCGATGGAGCCCGAGGAGTTTGACTCAGAAGTGCTGAGAGATTTTGTCGTGGCTTTTAAGAAAGGCAAGTGCTAAAAATCTGTGTGGGGTTTTTGCATGAAGGACTTAACTTGTTCATTTAGAGTTTGTATTGACAGATGTGTAAACTTCACTAAAACTCTAAATTTTGTCCACAGGAAAGCTTAAACCCATCATCAAGTCCCAGCCGGTGCCAAAGAACAACAAAGGACCTGTTAAGGTGGTTGTAGGAAAAACTTTTGACAACATCGTCATGGATACCCAGAAGGACGTCCTGATCGAGTTTTACGCCCCCTGGTGCGGCCACTGCAAGAAATTAGAGCCTGATTATTTGGCTCTGGGCAAAAAGTACAAGGGTGAGAAAAACCTAGTGATTGCCAAGATGGACGCCACAGCCAACGACGTACCCAACGACAGCTACAAAGTGGAAGGCTTCCCCACGATATATTTCGCCCCGAGCAACAAGAAGCAGAGCCCCATCAAATTCGAAGGTGGTGACAGAACAGTAGAAGGGTTCAGTAAGTTCTTGGAGGAGCACGCCACAAAGCTATCACAGAAGAGAGACGAACTTTGAACTTCCTCTGAAAAGTAGCAAAGAACTCTTACCGTGCTTGTGCAGAGTTTCAGAGGATGCTGACAAAACCTCTGGGAAGGTGAAGGGAATGCAGTAATTAAACAAAAATGGTGTTACTGATTTGCTGCGATGGTTTCTTTTCAATCATCCTTTTAGTTTGTGTTCATTCCAAGATTCAGGTTTCTTGTTTCTGAAAGCATGTAAGCACTGTTCAAGATTAATCCTTTTTAAATAAAACTGAAAATGCTGGCACATTTGCAGGCCAGCGCTGAGACGTGGCTCTTTGTGTTTGTTTAATGGATACAAGTCATGCCAGAGAATGTGTTGCAAATATAGGAACAGGCACTGCACGCAGTTTCAGAAAACAAGTGTTTGGTTTTAATTACATTTAAGAACAATTAAAACAATTACTAAATACAATTGGCTACATTCTGAGACATGTGAACAGCCCAGAGAGTACGCCTCAACGTGGCAGGGGCATAAAACAGCGGTTAGTTAATCAAGTAATCCCTTAAAATGAATTGGCAGGAGAGGGATGCACCAGCAGAGTAAGAAACTGCAGAGACAATCAGTACTATCATCAGTTTGAACATTTAAAAACCTGCAGGGCAATACTTTAAGAAAGTGCATCATGTAGTGAAACTTATTGACATCATCTTCATGTGCTGTACGAACATGAACGGGCTTCTGCCTCAGTCACGTAAAGGTACTTAATGATACTGGCACTGAACTGTTGGTTCTTGAGATGTGGGACCATTAAGAAAACTCTTGTGTGAAGCGCAACTGGAACTCCCGGATCTTCTGCAGTACCACCTTCAGCTTCTCAGTTGGCGGCAGGATGGTCATTCTGGACGGAGAAAAGGTGGGTTCAGATTAATGATAAAGGTATCGGTAGAGGTGCTGTAAAACTGGAAATCAGATTTACGTAATAGAAGGACGGTGCAAACAATCAGGCTTTATCCAACAAAGCTTTTTGTTTTTGGATCAAGGAGTATTTGTTAAATACTGTTGGCCACCAGAGCTACCCCTCAGCCTCCTAGTAGAGGTGCAGGTGTAGTATGCATTTGAAAATCCTAGTTCCCGTTCATCTTCAGTTATCATGTTCACAAACCTTGTGTCCACACTGCCTGCCCTGCCTGTGTGGCAGGGTGAGGATAACACCTCATCAGCTTCATACAGCTGAGAGGTAAAAACTGCAATGAATTACGCTTTTTTTTCCAACATGTTTTACAAACTACATTATTTTGACTAGTTTGTTTTCATATAAATGCACACTTTGCTTAGACTTAAACCTGTGTGACTGTAAACTGACACAAGGTGTCACCGCTGAGCCATAAATTAGTAAGGTAAAACTTTCTCCATAGTTAAATCAAAATGTTTACATTATGAACTGACTGAGCAGGTACTGACTAGTTAGCTGCAGATTCGGATTGAGTTTCAGAGTGCCAGCTGCCTCTGTGCAGCACAACTGAAATTCACAGTTAGATGAGTGATAAGCTTATGAGGCACGTGTCACCGCACGCACAAGTGAGCCACAAAGTGAACAGGATCACAAACTCTCCTGAAGTCATGAAGTGTGTGTGTTTGATATTGTAAGATAGAGAAGTTTAACTTCTCAAACTTCAGGATGGAAGGGAGACAAATAGAACAGCAGGGGGCGGTAGTTACGTTTGACTAGTACAAAAATTACCTCCTAATCACTTTACCTTGACCTAGATGAAAAAATGTCATGATGTCAAGGAAAGGTGTAAAATTGATAAGAAATTTGATAAGTGCGTAGAGAATGAAACCGCATTAAACCACAACCGAATCAAACTAGACTAACGTCACACTGGGTGCTGTGGGGTTTAAACCAATCCACACGTTTTTACCCCACCGATTTAGTTAGGTCATATAAATGAGAACTGATGAAAATTACTACTTCATTACAAAGGTTGGAATTTTTTAGAAAAACAAAGACATAGGGTCAGTATTCTGAGAGTACTTTAAGTTATCTAATAAAATACCAGTATCTGGTGTCCCTGTATTGATACAATATTGCCACACAAAATATCACCGCTGCATCAATTTCCCCCCCTCACCCCTAGTTTATACAGTGGAAAGGTTTGTAATAACGCAGAGCTTCTCTGCATAAACCCTGCACACCACCACCTCAGTCTCAGCCGACGGGACCTCACACAGAGCCCGGGAATTTGTATCAGAGACTTTGTCCTTTCATGAAAACCACTGATTCCTTTTCAGCCTCTGCTTGAACTACATTGCTGTTTTCACAAAGAAACACATACTTAAGGCCTGCGTTTACACTGTGTTATTTTGGTCCGACTCCCTCCTTCACTGGGTCTGCTGGCTTTTGAGCCACAAATCTGCTCTGCTCTGGGCACAATGCTGGTTATTATTGAAATGAACTGGCTGTGTATGTAAATTAGTACACCGTTAGTAGATGATCCTGTGATTGCGGCATCAAGCTAATTTGCCTCGCTTAGTAAATGTCCCTCATAGCCAAACAATGAAATAAATCTAAATAAATAAATAAAGTGTATTATTATTCTTTTAAGTTTTACTGCTGCAGAGTGTAAATAACTCCTCACCAACTCCTTTTCTAGGATTTCTATGACTGAAAATTCCCTCCATCTAGCTCTTATCCCATATTTTTTTTATTAATTCATGATCATTCAAAAGACCCCCCCACCCCAGAAATGAACGTAAATCATACAGACACACTTTAATTATTATTGCTCACAAGTTAGATTTAAAGAGCTTACACAAATCTACATTTTTTATGCAGGGCAACAAATTGACAAGAAGGAGATTTACTAGTTCAACTGTGGGTTTAACAGGCTTGTGTTTTTCATAATATATCAGTATTTTGTGCTACAGAAGATAATAAAGGAAACACTGGAGCTCTTTTGCTCAGATAATTCCAACAGCTCCTCCATCCATATACTTCCAGGTCACTTCTCTCACTTTGAAATCTTTCTAAGCAAAAACTATTTGAACATACTCAGCGTGTGAATTTAGCCATACTGACCTGAAGTGGTAGGTTCCCTCTCTCTGACCAAAGCCACTTCCTGGTACCAGACAGATTCCCTCCTCATCTAACAGCCTCATACAATAGAACATGTCTGGAACCAGGCCCAACTCCTGCACACACACACACCTTATTTATAAGCAAAATTGCCTGCACACAAGAGTAACTCAAGGGATGCAGTGGGTGTATCGAGCAGACCTTGGCTTTGTCAATGGCCTTCTGAGGTAGAGTGATGCGAGGGAAGGTGTACATGGCTCCCTGGACTGGGTTACAGGTGATACCAGGCACTGTGTTGAAGATCTGCTCTGTTAGCCGGGCCTTCTCGGCCAGAGCTGATAGCACTGCCGTCCGCTCCTGGAGGGAAAACAAAAGGTAAAACTGTCAGCATTATATGAGTGAAAGCCGTTTAAAATAAAATACAATGCTACTATGTCAGCCCATGTTCACATGATACTATGTACTGTTTTAACTTTGGCGTTCATTTGCCAGGTTTTGGTGAAGTACCAACTATGATTATTTTGTATTCTGCATAAAATAGTAAGGAAAGATACTGGGTAGACAAAAACATGTATATCTGGTTTCAATGTGTAATTCAGGACGTAGGCTTTGAATCTAACACAAACAATCGTTTGTTTACCAGCCCCATTGTGGCCAATGGTGGCATACCTGTATGTAGCCATCCATTCACTACACAATAATTGAAGATCAGACTTTCCCACAGCTAAAACTCGCAGCTACACACTGCAACAACAAAGACAACTGAAGGTTTGCACTAGCTATGAGCACATTAATGATGATCAAGCTGTCTTTCAAGTCCTCACTGAACACATCGAGTTAATTACTCACAAAGCAGGCTGGAAAAACCAACCTAAGAGAACCTCTGTGACATTGACTTCTCTAAAAGCTACTCGGGGTCAGGTGTACCAAGTAAGGAGATTAGATTGGAAGTGTGAGTTGCAATAGAGGCCTTCCCAGCAAATAAAGCAACTCAAAGTGTGGTTGTGAAAGTCTGCCTAAGAAAGACCAGTGTGAACCGAACCTTGATTACAACAAGGTTTAAAGCATTACAGATCTCCGAAAGTTAGAAAACAGTTACAAAAGCCTTCGCAAACACCTGGGTGTAATGTTCACTTTATATTTTTACGAACTGCATACAAGGAAGGTAATTCAAGACTGCTGCTAATCTCCCAGAAAAGGGTACTGAAAGATCACGCCAAGAGCACAGAGCGCAGTCTTGAAATGGGCGAAAACATAACCAAGTGTAATTCAAAAAAAGGTATGAAGCAATTTCTGCACCTTGCTAGAAGACAACAGACTAAATAAAATGTCAATGGACAACATGAAAGAAACTACTGCTTTTCAAAAATAATGAGTTTTCAAAATATAATATTAATGTTCTATAAAACTTTTAGACAGCAAACACATCACACTAACACCAAAAGTTCATCTTAACTCTGGATCATGAAGCATGGAGCAGAATGGTTACAGGACATTTTGCTATCTCAGAACATGAATCCCTTGGACTCATTGATGAAACAATAAATTTTTTTTACAGGCGCCTCTCGGGGCAGTAGTCCATGACACATCCAAGGGTTATGTAATGCATAAAGACAGTAACCAAAAGTCCAACATAAGTAAATCAACAACAGTGGAAAATAATTGAAAAAGATGGAGCAGCTGAGATGAAGTAACCAGAACAGGGCAGCTCAATCCGGACACCACAAATACTGATGAAATAACAGGAGTGTTTTTTAAGGAATGATTCAAAAACCTTTCTCATCATTGTGTAAGTCTCACAAACAGCTAAAGAGAACATCTATGGGAGTTACCAGTTTGCATTCTTGTTTAGTCAGATTGTGGTCATCTATAATTGAGACTTAATGAAGACCAGACCACAATGAGTAGTCAGTTTAGAAATCCAGAAGATGTGAAACAAAACAGCTCTGATTGTATGTTCAAATTTCAAAACCTGATCTGACTGAGTGCCACCTGAGAACTTTATCAAACCTAACACAGCTTTTGTGTGTAGATTAGGTGAGGCGATGTTTGCACTAGTTAATTCTGTTTGCATACACTCAGACCTTCATAAAAGTGGCATAAGAGGGCTCATCAGGCTGTGGGGGGTTCACCACGAGATCCAGTAGGGCCTGTCCGGGGACTGGTGGACACAGACGCACAGACACTAGTTTTATGAGTTGGGCTTTCACTTCAGGGTCCAAGTTGATGACCTCCATGTATCCTCCACGGAATCCACACCTAGAAAACAAACAGAGACAAGAAAGGTAAAGTTTGCTCTAACTGAAGGAGATGTACACGTCAGCAAGGATTAACAACTCCAAGGACCATTTTCAGCTGCCCTGCCTTGTTTATTGGTTTTAGTTGAGGTGCATTACTAATAAGCATCTGTAAAACTCAACCATAAACCCCCAATGAAAACGTGAAGTAATTATGTTGAGTAAAATGCAGCTGAAATATATAAAATCAAAGGTTTATTTATTCAAACAATGAATCATTAAGAGAATATGCTTTGTATAACCAGAAAAGCAATCAAGTCAATTTCACTTAATCAGATACTAATAAATGTAAAATTTTACATTGTATATATGTAACAAAATTCTTTTTTTTAGTGTATTTTAATCTTGTTTACTGCTTCCACTCATATTTACTGGCTTTCACTTTATTTTCTTTATATTTATGGCGTGTGCATGTGTGTGGCTGTATCTGTGTGAGATACTCACTCTCCCATGTAACATTTGGAGGTGGAGTGGAACGAAGCCATTTCCACTGTGTTTGAGTACTCCGGTCCCATCTCAAACAGAACTTTCTTAAAAGAGTGAAACTGGCAGCCCTCTGCGTATACATTATCCTGGTAGACCTAAAAAATAAAATAAACATGGCTTTATTAACATTAATAACACTTCATTATATTATAAACATCAAAGACATTTCTCTCACACCCTTTTGATGTATATGATAAAATATTAGCAAAGTAAAAGAAACAACTGCTGCAGTGCAGTAAGTTTGAAAGAAACCTTTAAAGCGTAAAAGTTTGCACTCGGACACAAAACAGAATGTGAAATACGTACTTCATCGGCCATGAGGAAGAGATGTTCCTCTTTAGCAAATCGGATCACATCTTCGATGCACTGCCTGCTCTGGACCTGACCTGTCACACAGGGCAGAGAGTTTGATAATT
Source organism: Pundamilia nyererei (assembly GCF_000239375.1). NCBI lineage: Eukaryota > Metazoa > Chordata > Actinopteri > Cichliformes > Cichlidae > Pundamilia > Pundamilia nyererei. The sequence continues at coordinate 2,450,606 of NW_005187408.1, forward strand.
AGGAGAAGTGTGTGAAGACAGAGAATAAACTAAATGTCTTTGAAGTCTTAACTGTCCAAGATCAAATATTATTGTTAACTAGGTTTGGTTTTGGTCCACACATACACAACAAGACTCTAAAACATCAGCAGCTTCTTAACGTCACATGGAGAAACTGCAAAGAGGTGTACCAGTGGGGTTTCCGGGGTTGATGATGCAGAGGACACGAGGATTGCAGTGCTCCCTCGCGGCACTGAGCGCTCTCCTGAGCTCTGTGATGTTCAGACTCCAACAGTTGTCTTCGTCCAGGTAGTAATTTATCTGGACAGCGCCCAGGTCTGCCAGGGCAGCTGAGTACAGAGGGTACTGGGGGATGGAGATCATCACTCCTGTTCGGTCACGACCCTCCCCACACACCAGCAACTTCAATATGGTCTTGGATTGGAAGGTGTAAAGAGAAAAAGGAGGAGAGTGGAGTGTCGTTATTATGGAGACTATGTATGGACTGTTGGGTTGATTGTGTACATTAAAAAGAAGAGTACAAACAATCAATTTTGTTGGGAGACAAACGTTAACACCTACATAGAAACATATTGGGGAAAAACAAGTTTCATACTGCAGGATCTTTAGTGCAGGAGTTAGGGTATTTTAAGGTCATTCAGCAGCCTGATTGGGTTGCAAAAAAGTGAGAAAGACAAAGGTCTGTGGGTGGAGTAGTATTAGAGATGTACAAAGTACAGATAAGTATATATTTAACAAAAGCTGACTAAAGCACCTGTCCTCAGTTGCCATTTGTACAGCAGCAAAGTGAGTCAGCACATACCACAATGGCATCGCTGGCCCCAGTGGAGAGGTAGATGTTGTCGGGGTTGGAGGGGATGCCACCGTCTCTTTTCTCGATGTAGCGTGCCACATCCTGACGGATGCACTCGATCCCCTGGCTAGCACTGTAGGCCCCTGATGATATGACAATGAACTTTGTTTAACAAGTAACATATTTAGTTGACCAGTTTACACAGAAATCAGACTGTCCAAATTAATGATTGATAAGCAGACAAATAGACGTAGATGCTAGTGACAAAGGTGCTGAAGGACTGGGACAGAGAATGTGGTTGGTGTAGTAAGGGGGAGTTGTCTGACCGATACTGTGGCCTCCGCAGGCCTCAAGAATGCGCCGTGCTCTTTGCTTGGCATCCTCAGGAAACTTGCTATCTTCCAACAGTGCTGGATAAGCGCAGAGAGCCAAGACCTGAGAGGAAAAGAATAAAAATCACTACATATCCCACAACTGTGACCACTGTGACTTATTCAATCTGTAATTATTTGCAAAGTTAAGCATTTATTGTTCATGTTGTTTAATTTTAAATCCAATATCGAAAGTTACACTAAAATGCCACCATTAAGCTTCTATTTGAGTATTTTATCTCAGTGCTGAAAGTACTGTGTTTATGACATAGACATCTATGGCTTTTGGGCATCTGGGGGAAACCCAGAGGCCCAAGAAGAACATGGAAGCTTCATATGGTTTAAACTGAGAACCTTCTTGCTGTGAGGTGACGGTGCTAGCCACTGCACCGCCATGCTACACCAGTTTCATAATATATGACCTAAATTGCAAGACTAACAAGGAGCTGGCCACTAAATATTTCTTCAGCGGGAATGTGTTGCTTCAACATTATTTCATATGTGGCTTTAGGGTTGTTTTGGGTTTTCTGTCATACAGTTTTGTTTCCTTCTGTAATTATGAGTCTGTCCTACTTAGCAAAAACACAGGCATTAACAGATTGTAAGCTTTAACCAAGAGAGTGGTCTAACCTGTCTGAAAAATGTAATTGGTTTCTGACCCATAGCGTGGGCGTCACCTATGTTGGCCTTGATGACTTCTGTGAAAGGTTTCTTCGCTCCCTGGAACAAAACAGAGAAAGGTACCTGATATCAGTGACTCAACAAAGTGTGAAAAAAAAAAGTTTGCATTGTTAATTCTAGGAACATATGCTCACCAAACAAGTTTGGACGTGTAAAAAAGGAGTAAGTGAGGAGGAAACAAGTGAGCAAAGGTAAAGCAGAAACATTACTGTTTTCCCTGTCTTTTTCTCCGTTCCTTCTTTTGACATCCAACATCAATCATGGTTAAAATGATTATGGTTATTACATCATAACTGACATCTGGAGAAGAGCAGATGAAAAGCATACCCGGCATAAGAGACTCTTTGTAGGGAGAGATTAAAACAAAGACTCATAGGAAGCAGGATTGAGAATTGCAAAGTAATCACCTTTGCTGTGCTCCTAATCTGAGCAACCTCAGGTTATAGTTTACAAGCATATAACTGATTACTACACATAAAATCTCAAACTACTAAATAATAAAGTCTGTATGAGAACGGGATCACCATTTCAACACGATCACAAGAGAAGGTTTTCTTTCTGACAAGCATGTCAGACATTTAGGCTACCTTCACACTGCAGGTCTTAATGCTCAATTCCGATTTTTTGATCAAATCCGATTTTTTTTGTCTGCTTGTTCATACTACAAATAAAATGCGACAGCAAACGCTCCCTAGTGTGAACGCTCAAAGCGGCCGACATGCGCAAAAGAAGACATCACACACAACGCGCTCTGTTTAGACTCAGGGCAAACAGTATTGTTTGACTGATGGCCCTTAATATAAAGACTTCGGACTTTACGTTTCCCAATTTTTGCTTTAAGTAATGTAAATAACCTAATCATGATCCTTATTGCTGTTTTAGAGAGGAGCGGTGCTTCAAAGGATAGTTGCAGATTTCTGTCAGAATCTGCAGATTATACAGTATAAATAAAATGTTCACGTTGTCTTCCCAACAGTTTCACTGACATCTACACGGGATGGCCAGGAAGCATTCGCGATGTCTTCCCGGGCGCTTCTCCGGCGTCTGTCTTGTGTCAGTGACGTAAAAGACGGATTTAATGCGACGTGACCGTTCAAACAGCAGTCGCTTTCTAAAACATCAGATATGTATCGGATTCAGTACCACATACGAAAGTGACCCAGATCGGATTTGAAAATATCGGATTTGTGCCGTTCACACTGTCATAGCATGATCGGATATGGGTCAAAAAAATCGGATTTGATGCGCTTTCGCCTGCAGTGTGAACGTAGCCTTAGTCACCAGTCCTGAGCGCTAGCATTTCTTTGCCCTTTAAGCACTGGTATTGTCATGTAATCCTTTAAAGCAATAAAAGCTTGTACTTGCTGACACCATAAGAGTAGAAAGCAAGCCAACCATGAATTATGTTTTTTTATGTTTACTTCCACCCAAGCATGTTTAACAGAGCCAGGGGTTCAAATGTACAGGCTACACTTGTCTCAGGAGCTGTAAGAATACATGTAATCATTAATGAACACACTAATGTCATGGAATTTACAACTGCAGTTAAAGTCAGTCACCTTGTCCTTCGATATTAGGCTTATCTTCTTTTTTCATGTGCAATGTTTGCTTTTGGTTACGGTTTTAGCTGCAGTGCCTTTAACTTTTAAGCAGTGTTGTCTTTTTCATTTTCCCTATTTGGTTTGCTCTTCTTTTGAAAATTTTGAGGTTATCGGGAGTCAGATCATGGTGGCAGCAGACCAAGAAGGATATTCTAGAGGCCCTTACCCCCAGCAACACTTTCCATTTGCTCCTGGGGGATTCTGAGGCATTCCCAGGCCTGATGAGATAATCTCTCAAATCAGAAGTCCTTGTATTCATCTCACATAGAGCTTTTTGTCCCCTCATAAACCTCACATGGATCTTCTCACCATTAGAAGTTTTTGTTTTACAAAGGCTCTGGTACAGACTGTAGTTTGGGCTGCAGCGCAAAAGTGCTGGCCTGGAAGGGCACAGTCCTGCTGCCAGGACTACCAGACACACAAAAACGTCATTTGCTATTGTTGATGTTGGGGTTTCACTCACAAATTGCAGGCTGAATCCAATTATAAGACACTCTTGAATCCTCTTCATTTCATTCCTCTATTTATCCAAACCATTTTCTGCTTCTGTCCACCTCATTGTCCACCTTCATTTTATTTGAGCCCTTCCTCGTCAACTATTTCACCTAACCAAATTATGCACACGCTGGTCTGGAGCCCATTTGTCTATTTACTGATCACAACATGCACCACCCTTTGCTGTTAATTAGAGGAGGACATGTGATAACAGATGTCCTCTGTTACTTTGGACAGCCTGGGCCAGTCATAAAACTAAAGTGAAAACTGTACTAAGCCTTCACTGAAGGTTTGTCTGAAATACAATTAGAAAACTGCAAATCCCCAGTTTGTATTGCATTGTGATATAAACACAACTACATAGTACATCCACACTTCACTCAAAGGGGAACAGTGGTATATCCTTTTTCATAACTGTAGGTAAGAGGCAGGGTACATCCAGTCACCAAACCATCAAGAAAGACAACCACACATTCTCATTTGACGCCTATAGCCAATTTAGAAATCCATTTAACCTGAGAAGCATTTGTTTGAACTATGGGAGGAAGTCATACAAGCACAGAGTGAACATGCAGTACACAAAAAGGCCCCAGCGTACCAGGAGGCTCAGCCCAGGAATGTTCTTGTCGTGAGGCGACAGTATCCGTGCACTGCTGTGATGCCATTTAACTTTACCAAACACTTCCACAAGTGGCCTTTAATTAGCATTTCAGGCAAGGATACAACATTTTATTATCTAGTAATACAATAAAAAAAACACACACACACACACAAAGAACATAAAAAGAAAAAAATCCACAGAGCAGTTCCAGAAGTACATCTGGAGCTTACTGCACCCTGTTTATGTAAACTGTCTTTGTGGTTCTGAAATTCAGGACATGCTGTTCTCATTCTACTGGCTCGCACCAATTCTTGCACCTCCCAAAAAATCTTGGGAACTTGTTTTGTTTTCTGCAGAACTGCAGCCACTGTCTATTCTGAAACCTGCCTCAGATGGGTTCTACACGGCTTTTCCTATATGTAATTCCTTACCTCAAGAGATTTTGGACTTTCACCAGTGAAAGGCTTCAGGTTTGAACATATTAACCATTTATAAGATAATTAAGACAAAACACAAGATTTCTGTTAACCAAAATTACCAAAAGGATAATTTTAATCTATGAAAATGATTGGGCATTGTTTTTATCATGATGAAATAATGTTACGTTTCACTACATTTCTAAATAGCTACAGAAAGAAAACAAAAATTGCTGGTAAACTCAACCCAACATTCATTTTGGGTCTTATTTACTTCTTAACATTCACCAAAATAAGTGGACTATATTGTGGTAATATACACCTTACCTTACTGTAGTTTAAGTTGTCCTTTGGGTTAAACAACTACATACACACAACAAACAAACTGCTGTTTACATTATTCTTGCCATGATTCACTGTGCTCTACATGACAAAACAGCAAGCAACCAGCCTCTAAGTTCAACTCAAAGTATTTTCCTTGAAACCAAGTCACTATTAGTCATTTTTGTGTCCTTGAATAATATCAAGAGCAAGCTTTCAAATGTCCTTTGAGTTAGGATTTTGTCAGATAAG
>NW_005187408.1:2456640-2462543 GCF_000239375.1 Pundamilia nyererei
GGACAACAGGCCTGACAGTCATCGTGAATGTTATTTCACTTACAACAGCTGTAGTTTGGACTCTTGGTTCTCTATGCTTAACTGTGCTAGAGTAACTGGAACATGGTTCATTCAAGCTATAACTGAGGCAAAGTGGAAAATAACCTTGTTGCTTTAATCATGTGGTTTATCAAAGTCAATTTTACTGAAATGCACTCAATGTTCATTTCAGTAAAAGAAAATTAAAGAACTGTTTACAGTAATAGATGGGCTCTTTTCCCCCATTCTACTGGTGTATTGTCACCCTTTTATTATGACAGGAAGTGCAGAACTGCCAGAAGCTTAGGTTCATGCTTGAATTAGCACTGTGGGCACTGTTCTGCCAGATGTCTGGGTCATTATCACACAGACGCACACACACATAATATCTGCTGAGTTGTCAGTAAGTGTTCCAGTTAAAAGATTTGACAGGAAGCTCACCAATAGATGACGAGTCAACTTTGTCATGACTTCTGGGAAAAGTTTTTTTTTGCAGGATTTGCTTTGGCTTCAATAAGCAAAGAAGAACAATTTGACAACCAGAGAAGTGAGGCCACATTTCACCAGAACTGGGGGGGGGGCTGCTTGTTATAAGGCTCCTTGCACAGAAAGGCCTCTGAGGCTGCTGGGCCTCACAGCTGCAGCTCAGTTCAATGAAACCTCTCCCCCGCGTGCAGAAGGGAGGTGGGTAAACCCAGAAAGAAACAAAGGAGGACAGAGAGTGCACCCTCTCCTCTTATGTAATAACCCTTTGTATTATACACATCCTTTTGGATCCTTTGGCCGCCCCTGGCAAGATGAGAGCAAAGTATACTCAAAGAAGGCCAGAGCCGTCCCCGCAGGCTCATCACGTGTCTCGTGAAGAGGACATAACTGCAGAGCCGAGGGTTGCGTTACAGCTTTCAAAAGACAGCTTGTTCAGCCTAGCTGTACTTCCTAAGGGGAGCACAGTAAATCAATATTGCCCTGTTGAATGTAAGACGAGCAGAGGGCGACAAGCTCATCGTGGCGCATGCAAACATTTTGAATGCTGACCTGCCCTGAATGTCCTGCTTCCACTCCCTGAGCCAGTCAGCAAAAGTCAAGCATCTCATGCACAAAGCCTGCCCTGAAGTATTATTTTGTAACTGTATCAGGAGGAAACAGAGTCGAAAAATTACACTTTTTACTTACTGAGTGCCAAAATCTAATATGAGGCAATCTTAATAATTTCTGGGCTTATATATAATGGGGGTATTTCCAACAGGTGTGACCTATGACTGCTGTGTAGAGTTAGATTCCAGCTGTTTAATAGTTTCAACAGCTGGGTATGTACATAACTGCATAACCGTGTCTTCCCCTTGGCTAAAACAAACAAAAACAACAACAAACAATTAAAAAAAAACACGGGAAATATGATTTTACACTTAAAAAAACCCACGTTAGAACCCGCACTTTAAAGCACATAGCTTTAAATTAACAAGCCATTCTTTTGAAACCCAATTCCCTCCTGAGTGCCACCTCAGCGATACTCTTAACTCAGTTCGCGCTTTTCTCCTGCTTTGTCCAACTTTGGCTCCACTTTACCTCCTTCAGCTCCTTCTCTATCTGCACCGCCCGCTGGACGATGGGTCCGCGGACCGCGTACTCCACCCGCTTAACGTTGGGGTTCATGCTGTCCAAAGTCAGCACCCTGCCCCGGTGCGAGACCCCGTTCACTGCCTGCTGGGACATGTTTGTTATGTCACGAGCGCACCGTTGAAGCTGAAGCGTTATCTAAAAGATGAAAAAGAAAGAAAAGAAGTTCAGCAATTAGACGCTCCTAGCTGCACGGGGAGCAGATAAAGTATATCAGCAGTTACCAGTTGTTCAGCGGTGATATTGTCAGAAAAGTTTCCGTGTTTACTTTCCCTTCAAGCCCCTTTCCTTTAAGCTTCAACTGACACACGAGCCTCTGCACCCTGGGTGTTTGTATTCCCCCCCCAGGGCCGCCCCGTGCTGCCCCGCCTTCGCGCGCTGTCGTTTGCGATTGGCTGGATTTTCCTAACCGTGACTGACGTCAGCGTCTAACGCTGCTGACTGGCGCCGTGTCATACTGCAAATTTTGTTATCGATCCGATACCAAGTGAATATGGTGCAGGTCCTGCCGATACCAATACCAATACTTTTAACCTATAAAGGCAGCTTATGTAGGGGAGTGACAGTGACATTTTAATGATTACAAAGTTTTTGTGATTTCCACTTTCCACAAAAATTGGTTATTTAAAAAAATATTTTTTGAGACTGAGCTTGCAAAGAAAAGCGTCTGAACTTCTTTAAGTTGCTTGAAGACGTTTCACCTCTCATCCAAGAAGCTTCTTCAGTTCTAAGGTCAAATGGTGGGGAGTCCCAGATTTAAACCTAGTGGGAGTATCCCCCCACAGAGGGACAAAAGGACCCCTGAAGAGCCAAGGTGTGAAAATGGGTGTGGGTCCCAATCAGCCAGGGTTTCAGTTGAGCTCATTGTGAAACCTGGCCCCCCACCGCATGATATCATGCGAAAGCAACTTAAAGAAGTCCAGACCCTTTTCGTTGCAAGCTCATTTGACTATGATGACCTGGATGACTGAGAACCTTCACAGACATTTTTTGAGACTCTGAATCGCTTTGGGTTAGTGTTTGCTATGTATATAGGTTAAAGACTATACAGTCAGCACAAAAAGGCTAATAAATGTTTCACAATGCATGTTTGAGCTCTATTTTTCCATTTAAACAAATAATTTATTTAAGAAAATGTAATGGGCAACATACTGTAGTGGAGGATAGAAGCAAAGTATCGATCCCATTCTCCAAAAGTTGACTCTGTTCATCTGGACATAGCGTTTTGTGGGAGAAACGTTTCATCACTCATCCAGGTGACTTCTTCAGTCTCAGCTGACTGCAGGTTTCCCCAATCTTATAAATGGTGCATTGCATAATGACTGAAACTAGCCCACTGAAGGAACAATGGGCTGGGAGGTCCAGTTAAACGTCCAGCTACCTCCAGATGAACAGAATCAACTTTTGGAGATTTACTTACCTGGATGACTGAGCATGCATCAAGATATCGATCCTATTGCGTCAGTATCAATCCAATACCGATGCCAGCGTTGGCATCAGCTTCAGCTGCCTTTTGCTTCCATGTTTTTACAGTTATTCTTAATTGTTATGCATCGGGAAGTATTTCTTTAAAATTAAAGCATGAAATCATAAATAAGTAAGTAGCATTTAACGTTGTTAGCAAGCAGCGGCTAATTTACGTTAAGAGACAATGTTAGCCTATGCAAGTCCGAACCAATGTTGGCCACCTAAATAACAGTGACGAAAAAATGGATGGTAAAAGAGTGCACAAAGTACAGCCCAAGTTCTTTAATAAGGAGATTTTTCTTCCTTTCTTTGTCCTGCTTGAGAGTGTGGCTTGTCCAGTAGAAGAAGGCGTTTGGAAGATGTTAGTTTGCTAGTTTTATTGGCTTTTCATGAAGACAAGCAGCACAGCTCAAAAGAAAGAAAAAGCACTAAAGGTTAAGTCAAGGTCAAAGTTCCCACATTAAACCTCTGGCGTGTTGTATCTGCTGTAGAAATACTTTATTTACCTTGGACATGGACTTCATCGCGACGATGGCTCTGTTATCATGCGAATACCGTAATATGTACTTCGTAAAATCTTACAAGACTAGTCCAGTTTATTAAATGTCCTTCGTTCCGCTGCTGTGATCAACGTGGAGCAAAACAGTAGAGCAACATGAAGAAGCCACTATCTGATTTTTAGTACAGTTAATCAATAACCAGACAGTATTTAATAAACAACTTTTTGAATTATCTGTTCATAATGTAGGTCAGTGGTTACAACTGCAGTTACAATAGTTGTTAACAACATATAATAACTAGTTTCATTTTTAAGTTATTGTACTTAGGTTTGTGTTTAAAAAAATAATAATATTAATACAAATACTTTTTAGTTTTAGAGATCCTTGTCAATCACACATCATACAATCAAACATCTAACTTCTATTTTTATTTCTCTCATTCAGAAAATTCTTGCTGAAAACAAAAACGTGGGTTTTAATTGGGTGATTTGCTGTGGGTTCACCACTGGACAACAGTGTAATATCAGCCATACAGTGGCCCTGCTCTGAAGAAGAGATTTTGACTCGATATAGCAGGTGAACCAGGCCTGGCTTTTCTTACAGTGAGGTGTCCCAGACAGCCATTACAGGTTGACAGTCAGCATACAAAATACCAGGACCCCGATTGTCAAGCAGATAAATGAAATGCAGGTTTCATTAATTTTATTACTTAGCGTTTCTAGCTCTTAAAAAAAATCCATAAAACAGGTATACTGCTACAGTGAATGTAACGACAGAGTAACTATTAAAGTATTATGTTGTCAGCTCAGAATGGAAACTTCTTTGCCAGAGGGAGAGTCAGATTAATGCTGTCTGTGTCATTTTAACAGTATCATTTCTATTGGATTGTTGATGAATAATGCCCTCTATTATGACGGACATTAAGTGCAATAGCAACAGCTAACATATAGAAAAATAGACTTCTAAAGAGGGTTTGGGGCAAGAGTTTTGAAAGTTTTCCACTTTTTTTTAACACTGGAAACTGGCTGCTTTTTCAGTCATCTTGAGTCCAGTCCTTGTACCTTCACATTTTCAGAAGAATGTGTTTGTTTGTTGACCAACTTAACACTGACCTACAAATCATTCAACTCTGAAAACGGCACCTAAGTCAAGGCATGAAACAATGTTGTGTCTACACATCACACAACTTAACAAAGAACCCATTTTAAATTGTATCTTTAGGCTTTTTGTGACTAACAGCTGTCACAAAACTCATCATTTGTTACATCAAAATATGAAATGCCAAAGATAACAGTTTGAAAGGCATAAAACTGTACCAAGAAGGTCATTTTCAAAGAGCTCTTAGTTGAAAACTTGGCATCTTTCAGTATGGTGTGTGGTATGCCCTTAAAAAAATCTGATGGAGTAACACAAAAGAAGGTGCAGGTCTAAAGACTACAGCAGAAGAGCGTCTGATAGTCAGGTCTTTAAGAAACAGGGGAAACAAATCCAGCAAAGACCTGACGGAGGACCTGAGAGATGCATTGCCCCTTCAATTGATACATCTGCTGTTCACTCAAGCCTCATCAGAAATGGTGTCAGTGGAAGAGCTGCTGTTAGGAAGCCATTATTGAGTAAGGAAAACATAGAGAAAAGGCTGAGGTATGCCAAATTACACAAGACACAGACTGAAATCAGTAGCAACAGGTTTTATGGAGTGATGAATCCAAATTTGAAACACAGGGACAATAGTGAGTGTCTACAGTCGACTCTAAAACATGGTGGAGCCGTGTTGAAGTAGTGTGGGCTCATCTTGACAGGAAACCAAAGGCAGCCAACATCCAAAGAAGAGCTTTAAATGTCCTTCAAGAAGCCTGGAGAAGTACTCCTGAAGACTACTTAACGAAACTACAAGACAGCTTCCATTAGAGAGCGCAGACTGTGTTGAATAAATAGTGGTCATTATCAAATATTGATTTTCAAAGTTCTTAGAACTATATTCATTCTTTTGCTTTGTATACTGTATTTTGGTTTATGTTATTGGACTGTGGCACGAAGGTATGGGTTAATAAATTACATCCACGACACATCACTGTGTTGTCTTTTCATGCGAAAGGAACTACAGTACCAGAGAAAAACCACCTAGAATGCAGAGGAACTTGATGCAATGTCAAATAAAATTCATTTCTCACATGGAAATTTCCTTCCTTTGCATGTCATTTGTTTTAATCAGAGACAGAGAGGTGTGTGAATGTGTATCTGTAGGACAGTGTGAGACCCCCCCGATGGCTTGGAAAGAGTTTGGGAAAGACATTTGATATC
>NW_005187408.1:2464015-2465377 GCF_000239375.1 Pundamilia nyererei
CATTAAAAAAAAAAAAAAAAAAAAAGAACCTCATTGATTTAAAACAAATCAGCTGCAATTCAGTCTTCTGCCTTATCTAGAAAACTTCACATGATTCTATGGCTTTCAGCCAGTCTAATTGTGTATTTAAGAGATGAGTAATGTAATGCCCCAAGAAATGGAGTGGGGGAGCTGTCTGCTTCTAACTGCAAGACTACAATCTGGAGTTCTCCTGTAGGTGAAGCAGGAGGGAAATCTAGGACCTGCTAAAGGTGTGAAATGTGCAACAGAAATGAGAAAGCTAATCAAAGGAGGAATAATCACAGATTGCACTTTAGTTCACTTGGAAATGCAAAGCAGATTGATCCATCATTGGCATGTAGCCTTAACCTAAAGAGTCTCCAGTGATTCACTTAAAGCATGTCTGTTTTAACAGGATTTTTTGCCACTTTTTGCCACCAGCTTTTGTACTTTATAGGCAGCATATTTGTCTGATTGCATGATTCTTGCTACATGAGTCCACAGCAAGGCTCCTTATTGTCGGACTGCTCTTCCTCAGGGGCTCGGAGTTTCAGAAGTGGAGGATCTCCACTGGCTGGGGTGAAGTACACCTGACTGGGGGAGACTGCCTCGGCGGCAGGCGTCATTTCAGGATCTGGCTGAGCCTGAATGGCTGTCACCTCAGCTGCTGCAACGGAGGGCTCCTCCTCAACGGGCGAGGGCAGCGGTGGTGCAGGTGCTTGGTATTTATTGAGCTTAGCAGCTGCCCGCTGGCGTTTCAGGTCAGCCAAGGTGTGGTGTGATTTCTCCCGAGTCATATTGTCTGCCCCCTCGCCCTCTGCAGACCCCACTCCAGACACAGAGCCGAGCTGGTAGGAGGCGCTACGCTCCATGATTCCTCCCCCACTCCACTGCTCTCCAGGTACAGAAGATGCCAGAGAAACAGAGGTCTCTCCATTCCCTAGGCTGGGCATAATTTTCCTGTCTGCAGCCTCCAGTTCTTCCAAATGTGATGTTGCTGCACCTCGAGTAGCAACCTAAAACACGAGGGGGGGGGGGAGACAAACAAACAAAAAAACATTTACACTGTTTGTAATGGTCACAAAAACAGTAATGAGAAACATTTTCCAAACAAAACCTCCATCACCGTGGTGGCATGCTGGTGCAACTCATTGTCGGTCTGTCTGTCCTCATCGTCGTCCTGCGGCTCGGGCTGTCGACCGCGCTCCTGCCACACCATGGCCTCTTTGTGGTGCTCCCGGCGGTAGAGACTGGAGCGCTCGTTCACGCTGACGCGACGCACCACTTTACTGCACATAGAAATGAGAGACAGGAGGGGAAGCAGTAAAACAATGATCCATTTCAACTTCGGTGTATGCTTTT
>NW_005187408.1:2466654-2479520 GCF_000239375.1 Pundamilia nyererei
AGCAGCTCAAGGGTAGCCTCGTCCTCACAGATGTCATAAGGCATGTTGCCATCCGCATTGACAGCCAGCAGATCGGCCCCACTGAAAGCACACATATCCATATTCAAAAAGACCTGAGTTAGCAGCTTTGCATATTAGGGTGTGTCACTCTAAGTGTTTTCATTTGCATTGGGTTCAGAAATTGCTTTCTCTTCCCAAGAAGGCTCTAAGTCTCAGTTGTGGCCTAGCAAGTAACATCCACTGAGGTTGAAACAAAAAAAAAAAAAAAAAAAAAAGCACATTATAAACAAAACATATTAGCTTAGAAATTTAAACATTTTGTGAGAGAAACAGAAAAGTTATGATGTGAGGCAGCACTCACCCCTGAATCAGGAGCTGCACCAGACCAGTGTGTCCACAGGTGGCAGCAGCGTGCAGAGGGGTCCACAACTCACTGTCACAAGCATTCACATTGGCACCAGCGTCTAGCAGACACTGCACTATCTCCACAAAATCATCAATGCAGCACTGAGAACAGACAACAGATACAATTGGGCCCATAAGTTTTTGGACAATGACAGATTCTTTTTTAATACTGTGCTTTTGCCTGTGCTTTAAACATGATGTAATTGAAGTGCAAAATTTCCATTTGAATCCACTGGATGTAATCAAAGTACTGTAATAACCATTTAGGAAATACAGCTATTTTTATATATTCCATTTTTGGAAATCTCAAAAGGTAATTGGACAAACCAACGTAAATGTTTTAAATGTAAGGATTGTTTTCAACACTTTGGTATAAACCGTTTGCAGTCACTGACTCCCTAAAGTCTAGAACCCAAGGACATCACCAAATTCTGTTCTTCCGCTGAGATGCTTCAGTCGCTGCTTGTTTGTGAGACTCTGTGCCTTCAGTTTAGTATTTAATAACTGAAAACACGCTCGGTTTGAGATTAGCTGACTGACATGGCGATTGAAGAATGTCTCATGTCTTTGCCTTGAGAAACTCTTTGGATGCTTTTGCAGTTTCCTTTGACCCATTATCCATTAACACTGTGTTTCTGATCAGTTTGCAGCATTTCACTGAATGTGAGCAGAAAGTATAGCCCTGTACACTTCACAGTTCATCCTGCCATTCTATCACCAATCGCATCATCAATAAACACTAGTGGCCTGTGGCACCCATACATGCCCATACCATGACACTGCTCCTACCAAGTTTGATAGATAGTGTGGTATGCTTTGGTTCATCTTGTTGTTTCTCTCATTTACCACACTTTTCTGTTCCCATCACTCTGGCATAAATTCATAATGGTTTCATCTGTACAAAGCTTTTGTTTCCAGAACTGTGCAGGCTCTTTTAGAGGTTTTCTGTCAAAGTCTAATCTGATCATCTTGTTCTTGAGTGTAACCAGTGGTTTGTTCCTTTTGGTAAAGCCTCTGTATTTACATTTATAAAGGCGTCTCTTACTTGCAGACCTTGAGAGCGATTGAGTGTGTTCTTGACTTAGTCAGATGTTGTGAAATTGTTTTTCTCAATCACAGAAATAATTATGTCATAATGCACCTTAGCTGTTTTCTGGGGTCTTTAAGGACTTTTGATTTTGCTGACATGACCAGAGCATTCCTTCTTTTTAAGAATTAACAAGATTCCTGATTTGGACCCTCCTCAAGTTTTTCCTCTACTTATGGTAGGTTTGTGCAGATTTTCAGCCTAATGATGGTCTCCCTCACTTACAACAACATCTCTTTGAACATCATTTTAGGAGTTCCAGTGAGAAAATCCCAAATGGAACTATTCTTCTGCTTAATATGTCATGGAAACTGCCTGTCACTCAATTTTCTAATTAACTTGAAGCCTCTGAAAATTGTCGACCGTTTATTAAAAACGGATGGAATAAACTTGAGGGAAAAAATATGATGTTAGAAAACGAGTACAAACAGAGATAGAAAAATCTAAACATTAGTATTAATGTCAACTAAAGCACTGGATAAAGAAAAGAATTTACATGTACTCAGCCCTCTGTGTAAACACTACATTTTCCAAGGGAAACGGCAAAGCAAACCGCTCTTGTAAAGAGTTCTCTGTGCTAACAAACAGTCCTCTCAGGAGTGTGTAGTAGTGCGTGTATGTGTAAACATAAGGAGAAATTAAAAAGGGGTGAGAAAATCGCAAGGATTTAAGGTGTCTTAAGGTGTCAACTAACAAAACACAGCAATATTGTGGTGGTTAAGTGTGACTGAGGTTGCCCAGAAATAGGAATGCAAGAAAAAAACAAACAAAACAACAACCCTTTTTCACCTTTTCCATCTATAATCAGGGTAATAACTACTTTCTTTATGTAAAGTAACCAAGAAAACGTTAAGACATAATAAACACAACTAGTACTTGGTGAGCTCAAAACTGTGACCACACACAAACAAACATAAACACAGACACAGAACAGAACTGGCCTAAATGTTGACAGTGGTATATGTGCAACATGTGGTTTTACCGGCCGTAACAAAATCATGCCGCGTAAGCAGAACTGATTTGTGTTTAACTCAGTAATGTTGATGACAATTTAGCATTTGATTAGTGCAAAGGCAGAACTAGGTAAGTGAGAGGAGGCATCTGAGTTTGTACAACTGGCAGTGTTAACAGTGAACAGTGGTTGACTGGTGGCAGCTCCTGGAGCTAAATGCATGTGTACCTGATGCAGAGCAGTCAGTCCATCCTCGTTGACCAGATCGGGGTTGATTCCGCTGTTAAGCATCTCCCTCACTAGCACAAAAGAAAAGAAAAAAAGAAATTTACAATCATGTATATACAGATTATGCATGACCATCAGGGCAGAGTCTTTTCCATAAAAAATACAAACAAACAAAAACAACCTTGCCATTTACCTGCCCTGAACATATACCATCTTGTAAAGATTGTTCTATGTAAAATGTAAAAGGATTTACCACCTTACCAACTAGCTCAGATCCAACAACTTGTAATAAAGCTCTTAATACTATTTTTAATCTCTAATATATTCAGTACAATTTTTTCAGTTCCTGTAAGTCATTGTTTTTTACAGTGCAAGAGCTTCTTTCAGCAAATGCCAACAGATACAGGACAAAGAAGCCTCGGCATTACAGTCAATTCATGGCACACCAATACTTCTGGGGTCTTCCTTCACACGTTTCTGAGATCTGGATCAGTCTTCTACAGGTGTCAATACCCTGGATTAGTATATAATTGCACTTTGATGCTCTAAAATCACTGAGTTTAAGCTGAAGCACTTGAAAAAAAATTGTTGTTTTCTGATTATGAACTTTTTGTGCAGTGTGTATACCCACCTTCATCCAGGTCGTTGCGGGAAGCAGCATCAAGCAGGGTGACAGCACTGGGGAATGTCACTTTGGTGGTGCGTGGCTTCTTCTTATCTGCTTTGGCCCTCGACCCTCGTACTGCATCCTTTTCCATCTGTGCCCAAGCCTTCAGCTGCTGAGCGCGGCGCTTCTTGGCATGCTTGAGCCGTTCTGTGGCACTCAGACGCCCCATGGTTGCCATTTCAGCAAGCAGCTCGCCGTGATCTGCTGCCATGATACCGCACCGCCACAGCGGCTCAGCTACTATAGTACTGTTTCTTTCACTTATGTGAGGATATCCTTTAGGGGGTTTCAGCCTTCTTAATTTATCATATGCCTCCTGTCCTTTTTATAGGGAAGCCAAAGAGGCCTACATCAGGGTGGGAGAACACAAAAAGATACTGCAGTTCATCTTTAAAAGTAACTTGAACCACAAAAAACAGCAAAAATTTCAAAAATATGATGGGAAAGAAACTAAGTTGTGCAATCAGGTGACAGATATTTCTGTCTCTTTCCCATCTTTAAAAAACTCTTATCGTGCTAAAGTAAAATAGCAGCAGGAAGGTGTCCAAAACATAATAATCCAAAGGGTAGGTTTCAACCAGCTGTCAGTCCTCCAATCCATTTCTACTTTGGATAACTTGGCGAATCATCCACTTGGCAAACAGAGAAAACAAAACACAACTATAAAAGGTCAGTCTATCTTAGCTTCTAATCCAAACAGATAGCAATCATGCTTCAGTATATGGTCCAAAGGAGGTGTGGATTTGTGAGAATCCATAGGCAGCAGTGAAAAACAAATCCACAAGGTGGAAAGAACCAAACATCCAATGAGAATAAAAAAAGGAGTCCTACTTCAGTTACTGACAATAAACAATATTTGACAGAATTAAAATATTTCTGGGTGGTCAAATAACAACATTTCACAACTTCCTGTTGATAGTGTTGGTGCACTTTTTGGTAAGTCTTCAAAAGATGTGATCTAGGTATAAAGTCTTCACCAACTTGAATGACATTGTCTTCAGCCTGTGGGTCAGGGAGAGAGAAGGAAAAACTGCAGTGAGACAAAATGTCAGGGCTATGTTACAGTATAATGACAACATACTGCTCTCTTAATCCTGTTATCTTTAACCCCTGAGCTCCTCTCCCCTACTCACTCCTCTCCCACTCCTCTCCTGAAGGAAACTTGAGAGGGTGGGATGCTTTTCATTAATGACTGACACACCCTGCAGCCCAGCACACACATTACATGTGTTACAGGGTATTCACACGGTGAGAGTGAGTGATGGATGTTGTGGCAATGCAGTTAAGTAACAAGTATGTGACCTGTTATGGTGCAAGTTCCCACCCCTGACAACCCTGGTCAGTGAGATCCCTCTCATTGGCTTTCGTTCACTTCCAAGTAGAGATACGCGGCTCACACACTCGGCTCTTTCCAGGCTGTTCATTTATTATTTAGGCCTGGGCCAGTGAGCGCTGAGAGGAAGGTCAACTAGAGGCACTCAGTGAGATAGAGAGAGTGACTGATAAGACTGTAGTCCCAGGACACAGCTACTGCAACATTGTACCAATGACCAAAAAAAAAAAAAAAAGCTGGGAGAACACACCGGTCCATAAATCAGCAAGATTAGAGGGCAATCAAGTGTAGAATCATTAGACATAACAATTACAGTGGTCCTCTTGGACTTTCACCTCATTATTAAAAACACTGTTGGATTCTTAGTTGTATTAAACACAAATAGTCCTTTGTTACAAACTAAGTGCAGATGCCTATATCTTAAAGCCTTGTGTGCAATATGATATAGCATACAAAGAACTATAATTGTGCTTTTTAAATAGGGTTTTGCCCTGCCATTTGAAAGACTAATAGTTCTTGCCTTGGGGACAGGCAAGAACTATTAATATTCTGTGTATACCTACTATTTTCAGGATACCTAACCCTTCACCCTTTGTCACAAGCTACAATGTAAGGATTTCCTTAGTTGAAGGTCACACTCTGACTCTCTCCATGGATTGAAGGCTACTACGCAGATCTGTCTTTTAAATACACAGATTAATAAGGACTTGGAATGCACAGGACAGAGATATGTGTAATGAAGGTTAGTTTCAATTAGAATGTACCGACAATTGTACAATATAGCTTTTTAAACTTTCTCTCTCAGAGAAGAAAGCCACAGTATCCAAAAATCAGCACTGTAAAAGTCAAGAGTAAACAGTAAGTATACAGACTATTAAAGAATAGTCCAATTAGAGTTAGTGGCCTTGGTTATACTGCACTTAACTAATGAAAAGGGGAATAAGTTTTGTGGCATTTTAAGAGGCTTTAAAGGGGAAAGGGATTAGAGAAATCTGGAAAAATCCCTTCAAGAACTTTACTGATGTATTAGTGGGATAATTCCAGACACAATCGGAGAGATCAGTGGGAAAAAAATCTTAAATATGTTGTTTGTTTTTTTTGTCAGACTCCCAAACCTAGTGTTTTTGACATTTTATCCTGTGCTGTGAATTTTAAAGATATCTTTTCATACTCAAAGCCTATGTTAAATGCCTAGGCCGGGGTGTAACATATGGGGGCTCGTCCGGGATTGCCTTCGCTGGAGGGTCCGTGGGACCGCTCCAGCCTTCGTTCGCCTTCACTGGAGGGTCCGAGGGACCGCTCCGGCCTTCGTCAGCCTTCGTTTGTCTTCGCTGGAGGGTCCGTTGGAGGGACCGCTTCAGCCTTCGTTCGCCTTCATCCGTTTTTGATCAAACATTTCACTTGGGGTTACATGTTTGATTTTTGGGTGGGGGGAAATGTTACGTTTCTGTGTTGTCAGTGTTTTGTTTTTGCGTGACTGTCATGTGTTTCCTGTTTTACTTTGAAGGTCTGTTGTTATCTTAGTGTGTTCAGTTTACGTTTCCTTGTCTCGTCAGGTCTAATTTGCCCCAGCTGTGTTTCCCTCCTGTGGTCCATTCCCTGATTGCTCCTTCTATGTATTTAAGCCCTGTGTGTCAGTTGGTCATGGTCGCGATCTCCCCCGTGTTGTAAATAGTTTGGTGTTTTGTTATAAATAAATAGTCTGTAGTAAATAGCTGTGAATGGGTTTCTTAATATTTTAGTTTGAGATACCTTCGTTTTGGGATTTTGGTGGAGAGCTTTAGTTTTTTTCTCGTGTGTTTTTTTTTCTCTTATTTTTATTTTCATACGTTGCACGCCGGTTGCCTAGGCCGGGGTGTAACATGACACTCAGACATAAACAACAAAGCCATAATATATCACCTGTATATTAAAATACATCCTTTAGTCCACATCTTTCACAAAAGTCAGCCACTACTTGATTTGTGCACATCAGAAGTTCATTTCTTCTGAAAAAAAAGATGCTTTGATTCTTACTTCACTAACATTTCATGTTTGCTGAGTTTACACAAACAAAGAGTGATAAACTTTTTTTTTTTTTATATGCGATTCACAACAGCGCACATTAAAGAGATGGAATTTGATGATTTGCATTTCTAAAGTGATCAATGTGAGAATCAAGGCTGCCCTCACCGCTCTTTCTGAATAACGTTATCCTACTGACTAAGCAGACAATAAAAGTGTGCCCCATTTGTCCCTGTGACTATAAAGCCGGTTTACTGTGTTTCAACCCTCACCATGAAAATATGGGCTCACCTGACCTGCTGGAACTGTGCTGGCCTGCCACTGTTGTGGTGTGTATCTTACATGGTGTATCACTCTGGGATGACAGCATTATTGCGGTTTCTTATATTATTGTGGTTTCTTATACTCATGACCACATTGCTAACAAGTTTTCCACCATATAGTTATCGCTGCAAAGAAGGTGCTGCATCAAAAACCTCCTAGTGTTTGATTTGGTTACAGTTGCCTGCAATGTTTCATGTTTTGTGTGCAAATACTTGGCAACCCAGTGGAAGCAAAACTTGAAAAATGGAAAAAAAAAAAAAAGAAAAGAAAATGCAGATGCTTCATCTTCAAAGTAAAGGTTGAGCCAACTGTGTCCATTTACAGTTTGAATCAGACTTTTCTCTGTTTGTTCTAGAGCTCGGAGAATATCTGAAAAATGTTTCTAGACAAGTGCATCACTTAGATTTATTCTACGACCACAGCAATATAATAACAGCCAAATCACAAACAGGTTTTTGCCAACTGGTTGAGGAATACATACTTTTCCCTCGCAACAGGAGGTTGCCAGATTGCCTCAGACAGGTCTCCATGTCTGTGTGTAATTTACGTACTTATTCACTTAAACCTACATGGTCACCATGAATGTCAAACATCCAGAATGGCAGACAAATTGACATCATGCTAATAGTGGTCACATGTCGGCAAAACCTCAATGGGTCATTAGAACAATAGTCTATTCAATATGTCCTCTGTAGTGGGCATTGAATAGTTCTCAGGATGATATCACCACCTCTTGCCTTAGCGTGCTCTTGACAACACCTGAGAATGCTTTATGCAATTTCAACACAAACTCAGAAAAATCTATTTTAAGAAATATCCATGAACCTATGGATGCAGCTATAGCGTGGTTAATCCATATATATCTTACGCATAAAATCCAGTCATCAAAAACACATGTCACTTAAAACAACCCATCCCTCCAAAAACTGTCATATATGTGGTGTGTTGACTGATTCACAATGGCAGATAATGCACTGAGGAAAATGCAAGAACACTGTTAAAGTTACCCAACTATACTATTAATACTTCCTGAATCCTTTTCAAATTACAGTCTAAAGAAAATGTTGGAGATTAGCATTAGGTCTCTAAAAGCTACTTTTAGCTTCCCTCTTTTTTCATTACAGCAGATAGCTCCACATGTTTGACTTGGCAGATTGTTGTTTTTCTTCAGATTTCCTCTCTGATGTAACACTGAAGGGATTTATTTCTCCTCCCAGGATCAAACTAGGGATCTTTCACCTGTTAGTAAAATCAGTAAACCATGCCAATATGGAGCCACAGTTTAGTAACTCATGCTATTAACCGGAACTGAAAATAACAGAGAGACAAAAGGAGTCAAAGAGAGAAAGAAGAGATATCCATGTTGGCAAGTCAGACAGGCAGACTTGGAGAGGTAGGTAGAACATAGGTAAAGTGATTAGACTACCTTGGGAAGAAGTAACAAACTGTGTCCATGTGAACGCTCGTGCATGCATCTTTTGTACACTATGGGACTTGAACACACAGCAAAATTACACACGAGTAGCGATGGGAGGCATGATACATTGCACACAGGCTAACTTTCTCGCCTGTGAAACTTAACATAGATAATGTCAGAAATTTATTTCTAATTAAAATGTACGATCACACACATAAACACAAACTCTGGCATCAGAGCAATATATTCTGATGTTATGCCGTGGAGTGTTAAGTTTAGCAAACATGTAAGACATCCTCTCATACTAAGGTCTAATGAAGCACATTTATTTGTTTGTTTAACCAACAGCGCCAGAGTTCCAGGTTTACATTAATGTCCCAAGCCTAATGGGTTTTTTGACCTCCATCACATCTTTTTCCCTAAGAAACTAATCCTGAAACCATTAATAATAAATGTATCCATTTCAAAACCAAGTAGTGTAGCAATGATAACACTTCCTAAATCTTTTCAGCAGGAAACACAGTGACAATTTCTCTTGCCAAGGACCAATTCTGGAAGACACAACATCCTTGTAAATGTTTTTCACTACGCAAGCTGATCTTGGAGAGTGTAAATAATGTTATGTGACAACTGCACTCTGCTCAGGACACTGTGGATTCTCACAGCTACCAGTGCTACCCCTCATTCACCAGATTTTCAGAAAACCTGAACTCTGGGGCCTTGACATTGAGGTCAATGAGATTTGAACTGATCAAGATTTTTTATAAATGCACTTTTGGTATATTTAAAAAAAAAAAAAAATCCCACATTGCCTTCTTCTCGAGTTAGCACATGCAAAAACACGGGCAGCCACACTGCCTGCCAAGGTGACTACAATACCCCATTAGTCTTTTACAGTTAAGGGATAAAAATTGGGCTGAAGGAGAAATTAAGTTCAACGTCGCAAGTAATTCTGTGTTAGCCCATCATCAACGAAACAATGCGAGCACCTGATTCAATCACAATGTACACAAAAGTATTTGCTGTGAGTGTGAACACCGCTAACTTGTGGCTACACACTGACGCAAAAAACAGTATGTGTCAAAATCAGCCACTTCCACTCTGGATCTTGTCTCTTTAAATCATATACTGTCCAGTTTTGTTTTGACTCCACTTTAACCATGACCTTTCAGTCCAGTCTTTGCTTTAAAAGTCCCAGTCCCTAAAAGTAGGGAAGTTTATCCCTAGAGTATTACTCCGATAGTTCAGTTTTAGCCAAACAAACTACAAGTCATGTTGCTGTGAAAAAGAGAAAACACGTCTTCAGTATCCTCACAACATGAAAATGCTATCTTACTCAGACAGACCAGCAGCTCAGAAGTGAACTAGAGAAAAAAAAAAAACTACAAGATAAACAGTCAGTGGCCCAATACTATGTTGCCTTTCTGGACATATTAATAGTTTGGTTGTAGTCAATTGTAGACAAGGCATCACCATGTGAGGATATTTCTAAGATAAATATTGAAGCTACAGTATTGTGCAAAAGTCTTGAGCCATGTCTGATTTCTTTAGATTTTGCTTCCAAGGAGTCAGACTTTCTTGTAATTTTTCTTTTCTTTACAATTTCTTGCAAGTGGGCGTGGTCAGCAGTTCTCCAAGCTTTCTAGAGGTATTTCAAAGTTTTTCTTTCACATTTCATTTCACAGGAATGTTTTGTTTGTTAAGCCACTTAACACTGGCCTATGAATCATTCAAGCCTGAAAAAGGACCCTAACTCAAGGAACCAGTGTTGTGTCTACACATAACAGACATTTTAAACTGTATCTTAAGGCACATTGTTACTAGCAGTCTTTTACAAAGGCAAATAAATTGTTCCAATTTTTTAAGCTGAATCCAGGAAAAGTAGTTTGGACCAAACAGGCAATTCCCAAAGAGATATTAGCTGAAAACGGTGCATATCTCAGCAATGTGTGCTCTTTTTTTGTAGAGGATAAAAGAAGAAATGGCAGGCTTAAAGACTCTCTACAACACATGAACACTATTGGAAAGTCACATATTTAAGAAATAAGAAAAAAAAAGCCAATCAAAGACCTGACACAGGGCCTTTAAGATGCATCTGATCCTTCAGTTGACCAATCTTCTGTTCACCGAGGACTTAACAAATTATAGGACAGTTTGTCTAAAAGAGATAAGACTGTGCTGAAGAATAAAGGTGTTAGAATTGCACAAAATTTGTTTGTTTTTTTATACTGCATCTCTTGTAGTTTTGCACATTTCAAAAAAGAGCTGCAACGACTTCCCATTTTCGTAGAGGGAAAAAAGGAAAGAAATGTAAGCTTTTGCACAGCACTGTATATTTTCAACAGTATACACTAGGATCAAGTGTTCAACAAAGAGCAACCCCTCCCCCGTCCTTTTGTTTTCTTAAGGAAGGATTTTGCTAACTATTCAAAAAGAAATAAGGAGAAAGCTATAAATGAAACTCTGAACACTAAATGAACAATCAATAATAATAATCTTTAAAAATTTGCTTCAATTTCTCTGCGATGCTGTGATCTTACCTTACCGATGTACTCACTACAAACACTTGATGCACAACAAACCTCAGCCTCATGAGTCTGTTAGTTTTGCTTCTGCTATATAAAGAATGGGGAATTTGTTAGTGGGAAGACTGTGGAAGAACCTTGTGATTCCCAGTGATGGGCAAAGACGAGACAGGAAACTACACAGGAAAAGACAAATTTTAGCACGGCAGACACCACAGCGCACACTCACACACGCGCTGAAAAATATGACTAACATTTATTATGTTTGGGAAAACGTCCCTTCGTCAATGTGACATTTGTAGTCTTCTGACTAATTTTCCACCTAGTGACCTAACAGGAAGGTCTGTCTACAGCTGCTGACAAATACAACCTTTCACTCAACAGCTAGAATGAATAGAGTACTATGAATACATATACTGGGGCTCAAACTTCACCAGGTGGGTGGGACTGATCAAAACAGAAAATACAGCCTAAACAGCCAACCTTAAATCTGGCCACACTTGGTCCTCTGTGCTTCAATCATGGGTTTGTCATCATAAAACAGCACCGAACGGCTCCTGTGTACAGCCTCCAGCCTGGTGAGCTATTTGATTTGAAACAGAGGACCTTACCGACCCACTCATTGAAACAAACATTGCTGAGTCAGTGTAGCTTGATGATTCGGGAATGATCCCGCCTGCAGTCTGAAACAATGCCAAAGTAGCCTAAAATGTGTACCACATACTCACAAATACTCACTGTTAGAAGGGATAGAGCTGGGAATGGCTTGTCAAATCATGAATCATTATTTCTAATCAAAAAGCCAAGCGTTACCCAAGTGTAGCATCTACACTGCTTCTCTGCATTAAAAAAAAAAGAAAAAGAAAAAGAAAAAGAAAGAAAGAAAAAAGAAAAACTTGTTTTAAATTTAACGTATTTTTGGGCTGATGCTTGGACAAAGCAAGACAAACGAAGATGTCACATACCTTGAAATAATTTCCACTTTGGGTACTGATACAGGAAATGTTTGTAGCTGCAGCCCTTGAAGGACGGACAAAATTATAATCACTACAAATGAGAGCGAGGGAGGAGGATCTACAATAAGCCCTGTCATGTGTTAAGGTTTGAGTTGCTCCATGTAATCACTCAGAAATCTCAGTAATTCTATCAAGCAGCCAAGGGTTAGGAGAGACCATGAGAAACAAAAAACACAATGATGAAGGCGAAGATACGTCACACAAAAGAGACGCTGCTTTTTTTGGAAGACAGGATGTGGACAGAGAGAAAGAGAGGGTTAAAAGGATGTGGAGGAAAGAATGTGAAGGAGATAGAGAAAAATATGAGGAGGAGACAGGAGGGGGAGGAGACAGCCAGACTAGCTTTGACTTTAACTCCTCTGACTGCTTGTAAGTAGGAAGTAAGGTCATGTCATGCTGGAGCGGAGGAGGAGAGGCGAAGAAACAAAAAAGAAAACAGGAATCTTTAAACGGAGCCAGGTGACAGGATGAGATGTATCTTTATTATACCATAATGGGATAATAAAGAAATGCCTCAGTAAGACGAGAGAGAGCCCCAAATCCGACAGAATTACTTTACAGAATTAATCTATTAGTTAAGTGGCGATTGCTACTCTTGCTGTAAAATCACAGTCCGGCCTTTTTATCCATTCTTCCTAAGTCTCTGAAAGCACGCAGCACTGTGTGGGCTGTCACATCGTGTATCAAGGAGCCCTCACACTAATTTTAGTCTATATTGTGAAACCTGCAAATATTTAACTTTACATACCAAGTCAATGTTGTTGAAGAGGCACTTTAAACATAGGCCTGACAAGAACAAATGCCTGAGTTTATTTAGGTTAATAAGTTATTGATGGAGGGTTAAAGTCAAATAGCTGAAGGGCCGTGCTTGATTGTGAATAATAATCCTTTTCTTCCTTAATCCCTTC
>NW_005187408.1:2480860-2512928 GCF_000239375.1 Pundamilia nyererei
AATTCCACATACATGCTAGACAGGCCAGGACTGATACAAAAGCAATCACGACACTATGTACTGACTAATAATGAGTTATACTGTAGTGCATCATGTTATATTTAAAAGCTGTACTTTAGCTATTAGCGGTGGCTTGTGGTCAAAGTAGCCATTCATTTTACTTGAATCTCTGCCCTTCCTAACTTTTCCCCTCCATCTATTTTCTTACCACTCTCTTTTTGGGATTTCTGTCCCTCCTCCTGCACTTCTCCAAGACTAGTGCTAAGAACAGCAGTTGTTTGTGACGCGAGGGTTTGTTTGTTTTTTGTTTTTTTACTAGTTGTTGCTGTTGACAGTGTAGCTGCTAACATGCCGGCTAATTTGACTCATGTTGTTGCATTTTTGTTTGTCTTTCTTTTTGCCTCTCAGCTTTTCAGCTCCACCTTTCGTTTCGCTGTCTTTATCAACCACGTCTTCCACAATAAAATCTCTTATACAAGGTGCGCGGGCGCACAGGGAACGCTGGCAGGGGAGGGAACAGTTTGAAATTAAGATATTTGATTGGGCAATCCAGTGTCAATAATGAAAATGCACCAATGTGCTGCTGTAAGTGTTTGAAGGCCCGGTGCACAGCGGCCCTACGACCTGTTGCCTGTATAAACATATCGACCAAAGACAAACAAACAAAGAACAGTTATATTGACCCACCAGGCAAATGCGCGGTATGCCAAATTACCAGTCCAGCCTTGATGATAGACATTCAATAAATACTAACAAACACTAATAGATACTTGTAAATACACAGTATTGCCAAAAAACTACTAAAAAGCAATTTAAAAAAACATTAAAAAATAAACAGGTTGAACTTGCCTTAGTGTAAAAACAACAACCCATCCTTCATTTTTAAGTCAAATATTGAGGGTGTGTTTGCATGTATAAGGATGTGTTTGCCTATGCACCTGCGTTCTTAGAAATGTGAATTCACTGCAGTCTTTTCACAGTAAACTGTTAAGATGTGTTTGGTAACTAAATGATAATCGCTGCAACACACAAGCCTAAACAAGTGTGTCTTTAACACTCCCATAATTAAAAATCAACTTTGAGGCACTCAACCAAAAACACTGCTGGACAATGAAATACACAAGGTGTCCCTGTGAGCACTGGAATCAGTTACTAAATCCTAAAAAAGAGATAGACACTGAAGACGCTGTGACCTGCTGACCCCCGCAGTGACCCAGCTATGCATCACAGCGGTGATACCCTGCAGAGTCACAACAAGGAACCTGCGTTGGAGCTTTTGTTACCATCTCTAGTCCTCGGGAGAAGATTCAGTGCAGTGCTTCTTCAAGTGTTTTGAATATGCATAGAATGAGTTTCATAAAAATGATGGCAAACAAAGAGAAGAGTGACTCAGTAATTGGACTGGACTCAATCAGCCCATGTGAAGAGCCTTGTGAAACCAGTGATGCCCATGTTTAAAATCAATTAGATTTGGCTTACACAAATATTTATTATCCATTTCTGTGTCAGGAAAGAAAAGAAATCTTCACCGTAAATGAAAATATTATTTTCAGGCCTTTTAGTTTTTCATTATTCTGGTTTTGAATGCTTCGGAAAAGTCAGATTTCATGTGGCATGACAGATAAACTGCCTGATACCAGCCTACAGACAAAAGGTCAGAAACACCTGATGAAGGTTTTTCTAAATGCTAGTACTAACCAATGGTATGCTTTTTTATTGCTTAAGTTATACAAAAGTCACTCTTGTCTTAATTGACACATCTCAAATCAAACTTTTCCTTACTTTCTCTGTGACAAAGAGCATGCCTTTCTTCCTCCTCTATCCCGGTATCGGGATGGATGACAGCTTAGGAAAGATTTGTCTGGACTCAATCAGCCCATGTAAAGAGCCCTGTCCCCGATGCTGACCTATTCACGTAGGACCCCATTCTCTTTATGTGTGGCTTTCTAATCCAGACCAAACCTATTAACTGGCATTCCAGCAAACAGGAAGGGATGAATTGACAGTTTGTATTCAAATCGGTGCGTCTGGCACTGGGCCCTTCACTGGAGAATGCTATGCAAATGCAGGTGGAAATTCCCCATATACACCAGTGATTCCCACCCTTTTTTGTGTCAGGTTTCAGCATGTGTTCGGTACTGTTTTTCCAGTACCTCTTAAAAGTAATACTGTATTTAGTTAACTCTTTTACTTTCGTTATTATTATTATTATCTGTTACTTTGTAGCATTACAATTAATCGGCCATTCCCTGATTGAAAATGTATCCATTACTTTCAGCTGTTTCTTAACTTTCAGACATATACCATGTATTCATTTTCTTTATGTATAACCTACAGAGGTTTTCCATTTTTAATCTGATTTTTTTGTTTCAGACTCTTAGGCTGTGAATCATTCTTATACCTGTTTAATTGCCTCCGAATCTCTCAAATAGAAAGAGATATGAGGAATTTAACCCCGTTAAATTCTACATATTTATGAATCTTATGTAATTATGCTTAATTTTAATTCTTCTAATACTTCTGTGGTTTTTGAGTGAAACCGCTAGGTGGGGATAAACCTCCAGGGAAGGTCACCGACAGTGTAAGAAAAAGACTGACCCAAATTGAAGCAGGTGTGCGACGAAGATTTGATGTTCACCGTGTTTAGGAGTGCCATCTGACCTAGAAAAACAAACAAAGAAACTCATTCAAATATTTTTGACTGCAGAAATTACACATTTGTGCGGTAAGTTTGTCACACGGGCGAATTATTTATTTGAAACAAAGCAAAAACGAGCAGAGCGTCCTTTTTTATTCTAATTTTTACAGCAACCTGATTAAAAGAGCGTCATCAGCTTTGTTGCCTGGACATTTAAGGTTAACTTGTGGAGTGGTGTGATGTGAGTGGGGGTCAATGTGAAAACGCCCAGTAGCGCCCATTAAAAGTGAATGGATTTTAATTGCAGGAAAACTGAGTTGTTTCCAGCTCTGCTGCTTCTGTAACTTTCAGGTGACACAACTGTTGGATCAAATCATCTTTAATCTGCGCATTAGTGCGAAACTCCTTACAATCCGTGTCAAAGTTCACGCTTTGTCACATGATGGATCCTAAAGTTGATTCTTTGGTTGACTTGTTGATATTTTTCTTCTGCTTGAGGGAGATATTGAGGCATTTTCCAGCAGCTGGGGGTGTACGTGATTGCCCCTGTTTAAGGTGTGAATGTTCGACCCAACTACAACACTTAGCAGCTTGTAAGCGCCAGAAACCCCACAAATGGTGTTGAAACCCCCCCGCTCCCCGTATTTCCTCACATGCTAAGCAGCTTCTCTTTTTCTTGGGATGGAAAAGTCTCCAGCTTCCCGATGGGGGTTCTTCTAATCCAACTTGTTTTCACTGTCTTGCTGGGAAGCAAGAGTTTCAACATTAGCACTACGTTAAGTTGAACAAAAGAGGCGCATACCCGAAAATAGTCTTTTCAGCGCTGAATGGCATGCTCAACACTCCAGAGGGAGACCCCACTGTGGAAAAACACCCCCGTCGACTGCATTATCAAACGCGTTATCAAACAACACAAAACAATGACGACTTCAAATATTCTGCACCTACTAATCAGCTAATCAGCGTAGTTTATGCTTTTTTCTTCATTTTTTTTCTTTTTCTTTTTAGAAATAGCTTTCATGGGAATAGTTTCTCCTCTGGAATTAAAAGCCAAATCAAATACACATGGCTAATTTGATTTTAGTTTCTCACAATTAAAAACCATTCTAAAAGAATTCAGTAGGCAGTGAAGGCTGAATTGCTTATTTAATAATTAATAAAGAAATGAAGTACTGAAAGGGGCATCGTCAGTGTTTGTATATTAGCCCTCTATTGTGTATATTGCTCATCTATAATTGTTGATTGCATCCGAGGTTAAATCGAAAATATTTGTACCCACCCTACCCCCACAAGTTTCACCGTTTACATCTAAGCCCAAGTAAAAGCTTTAGTGATATTAAAATTAAATAGACAAATAATTTAAAAAGTGTACGATAAGACTAAAATGTGTAATTGTGTAAAGCCAGACTTGTATTAATGTAGATGTGTTCCCCAAACATTTAAAGTCTCCATCCACGAATCTTGTAAACAGAGATTTTAAAGTAGTTGTGGAATCACTACGTTGCATGTCGGCGTGTTGATAAGGTATCGTATGGGTGGTTTACAGTTTTGCCCTGTCTTTCTCTCCCCTCTTCGCACACAGACCCAGCCCAGCCCCCAGGGCCGATCAGTCATTCTGCTTTCAGATAACGCATCCCCCCGATTACGCAGCGGGATTTACATGAAACTGTTAATTGTTTGCTCTTCAAATAGTCAGCCTGGAGCCAGCAGTCTGCCAGAAGTTAAGGACCGACTCTTTGACCTCCTCCCCCTCTACGTGCAGAGCGATATTCCTCCCCTGACTGATCAGCATGACAAAGCATTGGCCGGGGCAGAGTCTCTTGGCACCGATCGCTTCATCCCACCTAGGAGAACTTCTCGACCATCAACTTGACTTCCACAGAAATGAGCAGCAGAGTTTTTCTCCCAGCGGCGTAGCGCCGTGGAGCTCACCGGCCCAATATTGGCCTTACCTCACGGATCCGATGCCCCCCCAGCAGCTGCCGCGCTCGGAGGAACCAACGGAGCGCCCCGGACACCTCACCGGCGCCACGGGATTCATGGATAAAGAGGAAGCGCCTGGATCTTTAAACCCGAATGATCAAGATGGACAGTTTAAGCAGGATGAAACGCAGGACATGTGGAAAAGTGAACGGGAGAAAAGAAATGCCGGCAATGGGAAGAAAAAGAACTACCAGAGGTATCCAAAACCTCCGTATTCCTATCTTGCAATGATCGCTATGGTCATCCAGAGGTCTCCAGAGAAGAAGCTGACGTTAGCGGAGGTAATGATAAAACTAATGCTTTTATGTGTTAACTGTGTAAATGCTGCCGGAGTTTGGCATTTGTGAGTAGACGACGCGCGCGGTGTTTTACGCACGGTGCCGCTTATGATCGTCACTTATTTCATCAGCAGAAGCAAATCCATCACTGCGTCGTGTATTTAGAGTAGACTCCATTAGAGTTTTGTGCGAAATTTCTACAATCTGTCTGAGAAGATCGTTTACAGTTCCTAAAGTGACACTAAACAGCCACATCGTCGTGACACTTGAGTGACTTCTACCCGTTCCCTTCTTGGTTTGCTGAGATAAGGCTGGACTGCAGTGGAACCAGACGCAGATCTGTATCAGAAACAGTGATAAGATATACAGTACATTCCAATATTAGGCTTCAAATGGGGGCTCCATTCACTTTTTGTACCAGATGGAAAACGTATTTTCAATTTGTTTCAATTTTAAGTTCAATGAGTATAAAAATCCAAATCCTTCGTTGAAATTTGTAGTTTCACCGAGCTGTTTTTACGCAAGCATGGATTGCAGTTAATATAGTGACCATATAACGAAAATCTGTGATGCTGGTGTGTGTGTGTTGGTTCAGACTTTAATGCTGATATTTGTTTAACTTTTAGATCCTCAAGGAGATCAGTACCCTCTTTCCATTTTTCAAAGGAAACTACAAAGGCTGGCGAGATTCTGTGCGACACAACCTTTCCTCATATGACTGCTTTGTTAAGGTTTGTATGGTAAAATGTTATGTAATGATCATTAAACAGAGAAAAAAAACTAAAAAACAACCTACTCCTGTAGAAATACACCACTGGAGTCTTTCTATTAAAACCTAGAACCCACTTTTAATCACTTGTGTTGTGATAATTATTAGGTTGCCAGTCCTGTCAGACTAGGTTGTCCAGGCAAGCACTAATATTTCTGTCCATCCTTCCTCCACCTTGTAGGTATTGAAAGACCCAGGTAAGCCACAGGGCAAAGGCAATTTCTGGGCAGTGGAGCTGAGCCGCATTCCTCTGGAGCTTCTCAAGAGGCAGAACACGGCCGTGTCCCGCCAGGATGAAACCATCTTTGCTCAGGATCTGGCTCCTTACATCATGCAGGGACACAAGCCTGAGTCTGAGGCGCCCCCTGAACCTGTGACCTCGCTCCCTCCCACATCTTCTGGAAACTCTTTCCCACCGCAGGATGACTTGTACAGACCTAAGCTGGATTCGTCCTTCGCGATCGACTCCCTGCTACACAGCCTGAGGCCAATCAGTGCCTCTGGGGATTTAGATATGGCTTCAGGGGACTGCTGGGGTGAGGTGACTCGGGCTCGGCCTTCACCGGCTCCGCAACATCGTTACACCTCCTCTGCTCGGAGTGCCTCTGCCAGCTCTGCAAGCCCAGCCTCCACGTCCTCCTCTTCCTCGTCTTCATCTGATGAAGAGTGGAAAGGAGTAACTGGGAAGCGTGTTCCTCCTGATGTGGAAGCAGGGGGAGATATTTGTAGGCCACCACTGCAGAAATCAGCCAGACAGGAAACTGTACCACCTCCATGGGAGCTCCCCACCTCCTACGCTAAATATGCACCCCCTAATGTCGTTGCCCCACCTAGCATGCGTTTCAACGGGGGTCCTCTCATGCCCCTGCACAGCGGGCTACCCATCTACGGCTATGGTAGCTCTCCCATGACACAAAGTCACTTCTTGGGCCATACATACTGGCCCATCCTCCCCACTAGACAAGTTTCAGTGAGAGCCCCTCCTTTACTCATGGACCTGGACAACATGTTGCAATCTGTGCCTCCAAATAAGAGCGTGTTTGATGTGCTGGTACCAGCCAGTCAAAACTCTCACCCACACTATCAGCAGCCCGGTCAGTACTCTTTGCAGAACGGGGCTCCTCTCAACCGGTACCATCAATACTGAGTATTACTGTCACTCAAACAGGATACAAAACCACAATGACAAACAACTGGATGCACACCAAGATCCATAAAGGAACTATATTTTGTTTGCCACTTCCACAAACTCAAGAAATACTACAATAAATGTAAAAAACAAAACTCACTGAGCTGTAGACAATGTTATCAATTGACTCAGAGTTTTATCAGGGGGAGATGAAAGTGTTTTTATGTTGCAATAAAAAAAAAAAAAGAAACAGTGTATGGAGTATTACATGGCTTCACTGAAAGAAAACCTTTTATAATAACTGTACAACAAAACGAGTATCTACCTCAGTCTTTCAGTGAAACTGTGTAAAGTCATTGCACTGCACCTATAGTTTGCACTGTTTCTTTATTTGCATAAACAAGCTTCTTTTTTTAACCTTTATCATCATTTTTTGAATGTTTTCTACCTATTGTGACTACTGAATGTATTACACATACAAAGCCACAAAGAACTGGACTACAAGGCCTATGCAGTAAATATGAGCTAAAGACTGACACTGTAGAGTTAGTAAATGAAGACATTGCATCTTTGTCTTTATGGTGCGACAGTGCACAGATCAGTGCCTACATCTAAATTATGATAGATACCAAGAGATACCATTTGTTCATGTACGTCTGTGATGCTTCTATTGATGGTGGCATTGGCCTTGTTTACTCTTTTTTTTTCTGTCATTGTGTGTAAGGGGAAAGGAAATCTGTACTGGGAAGAAAACAAAAGATTTCTGGAGACAGTGTAATTTTTGTAATATCTTTGTTTTAGTCTGAACTCAGTTCAAGTGATATAATCTGAGAATCTGACAGCTTGTCATGACACTGGAGACTATTTTTCACATCCCGACAGCCAAAACGTACCTCAAACTGAATCATTTCCTGCAGAATTTGCACTGCTGGTTATTTTGCACTATTTTAATGCCATTACAATCATCTTTTATAGGAAGCTGCTTTTAAAAGTCTCCTTACCTTGACAAGTGAATGTTTTGTTAGTTTTCTGACATTTTACTGTGATTTTTCTTACAATTTCTTTTTTTACAGTACTGAGTAGGTCAGCTCAAAAGTTTTGGGTATCCAAAGAATGTTCTGGAGTTTAACAGGGTATGTAAATAAAATGTTTATATTAACAGTGCTGTTCAGTGTTTTGTGAGGCTGTATAACAATTACGCTGTTAAGTGCAAAATCCTGCTAACCTTACATGAATATGCCGTATTGTGGTTGCACTATTTATGTTTATTTACACTCTGCAGCCACTTTATTAGGTACACCTTATTAGCAGTGGGTGGGACCCCACGTTGTGTTTTGAGTTTCCTTCAATTCAATAAGGAACTGGAAACATTTCTCCAGAGATTTTTATCCATATTGACATGAAGCTAATCACACAGTTGTAGATTTGTCAGCTGCACATCCATGATGCAAATCTCCTATTCCACTACATCCCAAATATGCTCAGTTTGACTGAGATCTAGTTACTGTCCAGGTCATCTGAGGACATTGGGTAGGCTGTGGCATTTAAACAATTCTCCGTTCATATCTGGGTGACTAAAAGAAATATCATCCACATTATTAGATGACCAGCACCAGCCTGAACTGTTGATACAAGACAGGATGGATCCATGCTTTTAAGTTTTGTTTTATTTTAATCCAAGATTCCAACTCTGACATCCAAATGTTGCAGCAGAAATCAAGCCTCATCAAATCAAACATTCTTACAATCTTCTATTGTACAATTTTGGTGATCCTTTGCAAATTGTATCCTCAATTTCCCATTCTTACCTGACAGGAGTGGCACCTGGTGTGGTACTCATCTGCCGTTTCTCATCTGCTTTAAGGATCAGCAGTTTTTGTACCCAGAGATGCTCTTCTGCATACCCTGGATGTAATGAGTAGTTATTCAGTAACTGTTTTTTTCCCCCTTTCCTGCCACTGACTTGATATTTCCCCTGTTTTTGGACTACTGTGCAAACCCTAGAGATGGTTGTGTGGGAAAATCCCAGTGGATCGGCAGTTTCTAAAATACTCAGACAAGCCAGTCTGGGACCAACCGTGGAGTGATCAAAGTCAATTAAATTAGTCAATTAAGTCTAATCTTTCTAACTTCTGCAGGTCATTTTGACCATGTCTATATAAATAAATAAACTGAGTTGCTGCTGTGTGATTAGCAGATTTGTATTAATGAAAAGTTCAATAGGTGTACCTAATGAAGTGGCTGGTAAGCATGTTTTCTTTATATGCAGGATCACTGGTTTTAGACGATGGTTTCTGTTACTTTAAAAAAAAAATTCAGAACTTTTGTATTTTGAGAATCAAAATTTTTAAATATAAAGCTTAGGCTAGTCACGTGAAAATAACAAGCTATTTTTCTTCATGATTATTTTGTGAATAAATCTTCTGATGCCCTTTATATATAAAGCAGCGGTGTAGCTGGTCTGCTACAAGCCAACCTATTTAACCTCAGGTATTTTGTGTCACCTCAAAATAAAAAGAACAGCAGAATGTCTTCTGAGTGTTACATCATCACAAATTACACTGAATTTACATATGCGAATACCATATGACTGATGGATGAGGCTTGTTTGAATGTATTGTTATGTAAGTGAAGGTTGTAAAAATGACATTATTGAAATATTTAAATAAATTAACTTGAAATTCCTACTTGAAATTGCATGGGAGTAAAAGAAAAAACACTTAAGTACCTCACGCTCAGCCTCGTGATTTAAAATCTTTTTATATTGTTTTTGTTATTTTTGTGCTATAAGCTGTCCTTGACTGTTTTGAAACTGCCAAGAAATTAATTTGTCATTATTATTACTTTATTTACTATATGAGAAACAAATGTATCAATTGAAAAACTAAATGGCAATGCACTTAAATATTTGCAATCAATCAGCTTTTGGGGATTTGCAATGAAATATTTTTTTCTTGCATGTGTCTTTGAGCTTCTCCAATCTTTTTTATGCAAACAGTTTTTTTGTGGGTATTTTTGGTAACAGACTTTTTTTTTAAGCTGTTCTAGTGACACCAACACATCTGACTGCTTTGACTGGTGTGACGGAGTGTGAGTGTAACATTTATGTGTCTTTAAATACTCCTTTTCCCCCCTTTCCTTTGTATTTTGTGAATCTAGTTTCTCTCATTTCTTTTGATCTTTAGTACTTTCCTAAAGTTAATACTGATAATAAGCCAGTGGATAAGGTGAAAAGACAGAGTGGGCCAAGCAGCAGCAGCAGAGAGATTGTTTTATCACAGGAACTGTAATCCAGAAACAAGGAAGCTTTCTTTGATCCACAGTCCACGGCCTCCATAATGGGAGTTTCTAGCACAGCTATATCCACGCACGCACGCACGCGCACACACACACACACACACACACACACACAGCTGATTTGCATCAATCGTCCAGCAGCCGTCAGCCTCCTGCTGCCTCCCCTGCAGTGACCACTATCTCTTTATCTGCTGCATACGCATGCCTGCACTCCCTCACTATCCTTCCTGCTCTGCTCCACGATCATTCCTGACCCAGAGATGGGAGGAGGGGACAACACTTTAAACAGGGACAAGCCCCCACCCCGCACCAACACATTCAACAATCCTGGGATTTTTTTTGTGGCATGTCAGAAGTCATCCTAATCAAACTATTTTCATTAACTATCCATGATCCAGGTCAAATAATTTGAGCCTGCACGTGCCTGGATCACAATTCAGTTTAGTTTCAATGCATTTGAAGCTTAAACTGTCCTCATGAGTGAAGTTTGTGCGACACAATGTCGTGTCATTTGAAATTTTGAGTAAATCTGTGTGTGTGTGTGACTGCTATGGTGCAAAAAAAAATCTTTTTAGTAGAAATAGAGTTTATTTGTCTGATTTGTTAGGACAAGAAAAACATCTTGAAATCGATATTAGACAAAAAAAGACTCTTTGAGGTCTAAATTAATGCTTTTTGAAAAAGCATCAAATGGAACTAAACATTAAAACTACTGAGTAGATTCAGTATAAGAACAGAGCGATGGATATGCGACATATAACAACTGTATGTCCGTTACAAAGGTCCTTTGATGGCATATTTAGTCTGGTGAGGACAGACCCAGCCTGAGTTATTAGTATTTAGCCAACTTCCCTGCAAATGTAAGCACAGTCTGTCTGTGTAACACGCCACATGTGCTGCATCTTTTAAACACGGACACTGCAAAAAAAAAAAAAAATCTTTTAATGGTGTTCAAGTAAAAATCTGAAATTCTGACAGCCTGCATGTAGGCTTGAAATCCTTTTTACTCAGTATGTGTCTCGCAAATATTTTGCAGTACAATGACAAAACTGTCTTAACTCTTCCTCCTTTTCTCACTTCTTTTCACACTCCCTCTTGTGCCATTCTGTATTCAAAGATGCTACCCCTCTCGGAGAATGTCTCATTCAAGCGCCTTCGCTTGGTCTGAGGCCTATTGTTTGCTTCCTCTTCTTTTCCATATCCACCTCCTCCAGGGGTGTAGAGGCAGAACATGTCCTGTTTGGGGACACACACAAACACAAAAGCTGTGATCAAGCAACAGAAGTACCACAAAACGAAGCTCCTCTAGGTGTTACTTAAGGCTTGGTTTCCATGTTCATACCCAACCCAAGCAATGATTTTGGTCTTCATGGCCAGTGTGCCATTTCATGTTAAAGTAAAGTAATGCATTATTAGGGGTGTAACAGGTGGGCGCAATTATTTTGTTCTTCAGCCTACAGTTGGAAACAAAGGCTTTCTAAGATAGGGGTGTCAGAATATGCCTTACAAAGACTCCAATCCAGCCCACTGGACTGCTTTGGAAAAAATGCGGAGGGCATAAATTCTGGAGTTTAAACTGTATTTTTAAGTCAGGAGTCTCCATAGTGTAGAAAAACGACATACTGTTGTAACTGCAGTTGTTTTTCTTATGTTAAGATATCTCCAGGATTCAATGTGCAGTTGTTTCTGTGCAGTGACAAATAGGGAATGTTCACTGGTCTGGACCACTTAACACTAAAGTGGGCTGTACGTGACCCATGATGTAATATAGGTTTGACATCTCTGCTCTGACTGGACAGATGTTCAGTTTCTCTGGTGCATACAATTTGTTTATCAGCACATTTTTGATTCACCAACGTTAGCTTGTTATTTAATATCAAAGTGAATTATAATTTAAGATAGCTGCGCAGTTCTGGCTTTAAATGCATCACTAATCTGCCTGCACTGCTTTCTCATGTTGTCATTTCTTTCCAGCCTTTTGTGAACCGAGTAGCTTCTTCTTTCATTCTGCCTTTCAGGCTCCCATTCATATGACCCACTTCCTCCCGATCTCCATCCGAGCCCTCCACCTGCTTCATTTCCACTTCCAAGAGGAAACTGGACTCTGGGTGTTCCTGTCCTACTTCCTTTAACTTGGAAGTGGCCAACCCTGCTAAACACAAGGCTTAAAAACCACCAAAACAATTGATGTTGCCTCCATGATAATAATTGATGGTTTTTCAACCACAATAAAGCCATGTCCTTAAGTTTAACCCATTTCAGTTCTGCCACTTTTATCTAAATTGCTCAGTGTCTTCCCCCTTCTTTCTTGTCTGTCTATCTTCCTTGCTTCAGTATCTAATGAAGGCAAAATGACCCCAAAATAATCTAAAAACTAATAAAAATCAAAATTGTAACAAGAGACAAATGTATTTTTCATGAGTTTACAGTAAACAAGAAGTAGGCTCATTTTCCTATAGAAATCAATAATTCAAGACACCTCAGATATAGATTTAGATTGCTTTTTGCAACCAGAGCCCACTGATGGCCGCTGGCTTCAACTTTCTGTTGTTTTAAGACTTGGATGCTACGTCCATCTTGTATATAGTTATTCTGGGCTGGCATTTTTTCTGTGTAGTGTCATTATAAGTACACTAAAGCACGACGGTGCTTCACACGTGCACAGCCTTACCCCGGGGTCAAGGCTGACACTGGTCTTGGCTCCCAGGTTGAGGACTCTGCCTTCAGCTCTGTGGAGGAGGTTCAGCCCTGCTACACCATCATCGCCCCCTGACCACCAACAAAAGATTACATTTTTTAAGATTAAGTAAGGAAAATGTGAGCATTTAGACTTTTTTTTTTTTAATTGTTGAGGACATTGGGACTGTCATCAGGCTTTGATATTGAGAATTTACCTCGGAGGCCATAGGGGCGAGTGGATCGCCTCTCTGTCAGTACGGACAGAACAACCTTGTTCCTAAACAGAAGTTTACGAATCACACCGTCTCCACCGCAGTATTTCCCTGCACCCCCTGAGCCGGGCCGTAGAGAGAACTGCTCTAAAACCACTGGATACCTGAACATCAGAAGGACACAGACGGCATTCAGGTGAATAACAGAAATGATATCATCACACGACACAAATCGTCAACTTATATCCCACCTCTTCTCCAGAATCTCTGGGTCAGTGATGCGGGTGTTTGTCATGTGAGTATGAACTCCACTCCGCCCGTTCCAGCCCGGCCCTGCCCCAGCTCCTCCAGCAACTGTCTCATAATAACCAATTTTCTCACTTCCAAATGAAATGTTGTTCATACAGCCCTAATGGAAGGAGCGAAATAAACAAAACACCATTAACTAGTCAGTTGAATGCCAACACATTGTGTTTCACACCATGTCAACAAGTTGTTTACTCTACAGGTGGAAAACATACAACAGTCGAAAAGCGGTACATAGCTATCAAATGTATGCTTCATCAGTCAAGCTTCACAGTAGAAACATGCATTTTTGCAAACATATTTTGGAATATCATTTACCTGTGAGGCCGCGCACACCTCAAACGCCTTAAAAATCACATCAACCACTCTCTGGGATGTGAGCACGTTTCCTCCAACCACAGCTGCATTCTGGGAAGGCTGGAGGATGGACCCAGGAGGGATGATGACATTGATGGGTGCGAGGCAACCCTAAACATGGGAAAAGAAAGGTGGTCAAAAAAGCAGCCCAGATGAATCACGATAGCCCCCCGCCCCAAAAATTACAACCAACATTCAAACCACGAGTTATTCAAAGTGAGCCAAGAGCTCCTAGAACTGGATTTTTACCTGATTGAGGGGGATGTCCTGTCCAACCATGCAGCGCAGGCAGTAGATAAGAGCAGACAGGGTGATGGCCCGTGGAGCGTTGCAGTTCCCCCACACCTCTGTTCCTGTCCCTGTGAAGTCAAACACCGCACTGCCCTGTAAAGAAGGAGGTTCACACATTTAACCAATCACAGTCCTTCTTGAAGAGCGGTTTCTATCCCAGCTTTGCAAACTAATAAATATGCTGTGTTACGATTCCTCCTCACCTCTTCTTCATTAATCTGAACCCGCAGTCTGATTGGTGTTCCGTCGTCCATGAAATCCTCTGACTCCACCTCCAAGGAGCCCGTCTCCTGCCGCCGCCGCCGTGCAAAGTCTCTCAGCATGTCCCTCACCGCCAGTTCTGCGTTGCTCTAAAATGCACAGAGGCTTTACAACACCCTCATAGCCCGTACTTTTCAGAAATAAGAATACTTGCGGCCACCAGTGCTACCCCTCATCGCCTTGTTCTCAAGTTATTGCATTCACAAGACTTTCAGAAATCTTGACCTCTGTGCTTCAGGTCAAGGTCACTGAGATTTGAAATCATCAACCTTTTGAGGGGCAAAAAAATCTAAATTTTCTTTTTTAAATTTTTGCTTGTAGCAACAGTTTACCTGGATGTATCCCATGTAGGCCTGAACCACAGCAAGTCCATAACTGTCAATCAGCTCTCCCACCAGCTGGCTCCCTCTCTGATTGGCCGCCACCTGAGCCCGCAGGTCTGACAGGTTGTCATGGAGATTTCGAGTCCCAGAGCAGCCTGGGTATTGGGCTGGAGCTATCAGAGCTTCAGTTACAGCTGATACAGAGAGATGGGAGAGGAAGTAAGGGGTCTAGAAAACAAAATGAATGCTAAAAAAATAAAATAAAATTGTCAACAGAGCAATAAAAAAAACAACAACTATTATTTACTAGTAATTTTAAAAACAAAGAGTCCTTTAAGTGCCAAAGAATGACTCTCTATCTTAAGTTAAGTGTCATCTCTTGATTTTCTATGCTCTCTCCTTTCAGAAGTGTGTCACATTCAGGTCCTGACTCGTCTCCTCCTCACTTACCTTCTTCCTGGAAGACCCCACCAGTGACAAGCTTAAAGGAAGTGAAGACAGCGCCCTCCTGCTGAAGGGAAGTGGAATGGGGTGGCATGGAGCCTGGAGTGATGCCACCTATGTCGGCGTGGTGCCCCCTGCTGGCCACAAAGAACACAGGGCCGCTCACTCCTTTTCTAAACACCTGAACAAGAAAGAAAAAAGGCAATGAGGAAAGAATAGAAGAAGAATTTGAGGGAAGAAATAGTGTTGAAAAGCTTGGTGGACTGACCGGTGTGATCACTGTGAGGTCTGGGAGATGGCTGCCCCCAGCAGATGGGTGGTTACTCAAAATCACATCCCCTTCTTTGAGCTTATTCCCAAGTGATCTGAGCTGCTCACAGAAGAAAAAAAACAACATCCTTTTGTCATTCAACGTGTATGGCCACACTAAGAAAAACTCACTCACACGTGGCTGGACTGTTCGTGCCTCACCTGGTACTGGACAGTCTCCTGCATGGCTCCCAGGTGGACGGGGATGTGAGGTGCGTTGGACACCAGACCTCCATCCTGTCCAAACACAGCACAGGAGAAGTCAAGTCGCTCCTTGATGTTCGTGGAGATGGAGGTTCTTTGCAGAACTCTGCCCATCTGCTCTGTAGGGGAAGACAGAAGAGGTAAACAGGAAGTTCATACTCTTCAACAACCTTCTTCCTCATCTGATTTTGCATGCTGGC
This sequence comes from Pundamilia nyererei, assembly GCF_000239375.1. Lineage (NCBI taxonomy): Eukaryota > Metazoa > Chordata > Actinopteri > Cichliformes > Cichlidae > Pundamilia > Pundamilia nyererei. The sequence goes on from NW_005187408.1 coordinate 2,496,541, forward strand.
ATACCCGCGATGCTCATGAAGCGATGGGAGAAGATGGAGAGCTGCACTGTGTTGAGCTCAGTGCCGAGGGCGCAGTGAGGGTCTGAGCCTACCGTCATGCAAACGTCACCACCTTCTGTCAGACGAGCCTCACAACAGGGCTCCACCAGGATGGTGCTGATGGAGGAAACCGGAGCAAATCATGTACAAAGTACAATACATTTCAAAATCAGCACAGGAAATTAAAAATCACATCCACAGAAGTAAAAACTGCTGAAACAAGGACCTCAACTGATAACGCAAAGGTTTAATTTGCTTAATTTAAATAGATTTTAATGTCCTGAGTTCAAAAAATGCAAAAAGGAGAGCATAAAGAATATAAAACATTATTTAGATATGTTTAATTTGGTAGTTGTCAGCAAAAAGCAAATGCCTGCCTGTTTTTGTCAATGATGATGGCTGGTCCCTGGATGCTGTGACCACACGGCAGCTCCTCCCATAGATACACACTGGTGTCGACGTAACCGCCCTCGAAGTAACACTTGGTTATCTACACAGAGGAGCAGAAACAGAGTGACATGAAATAAATGTGCCCACAAGTTTAGGTAAAACATCAATATTACAATGATGGAACAGAACATTTGTCTGTGAACATCTCCCACTTCTCCCATGCTGCTTTTTTATGTTCACCTGCTGGTAACCACCTTTGTTTTATTAAAGGCTCTTTTTTTTCAGCTTCTAAAAACTCAGACATAGTCACAGCTTGAGCCGGTGACCATGCAGCGGCCCAGGTTTGATCGTTTTTCTGACTGCCTGCGTGTGATCATGTCTGATAAGTGATATATGTGGTACCCGGTAAGTGACTCCATTTACCGTGGCTGGTTTGGCCTGTCTGTGTCCCATTTCTGCTTTGTAAACTGATGTAATACCAGATTGCCCACAACCCCTCACTCTGATGTCATCCACCATGATGGGTCTGTCTGGGATGGTGAACCCGAACTCCTTCAGATAACTGTAATAAGAAGAAGGAAAAAAAAAGAGTTAAGAGGAGGAGTAAGAAATCAAGGGTCCTGTGTACAAATGTCATGTAATATTTTCTCCTAAAGATAAAAGAAGATGAACAACAACAGCCAAAAATATAAACAAAGTGTACGCAGCAGTGATTTAGCCCTCTGAAGGCGAAAACATGTAGCAGCCAGAAGCTCAGGACATGAATGGGTAAAGAGAAGAGGAGCAAACCGTTTGGTGAAGGCACTACGAAAGTCTCCGGCTCGACAGGACCGGTCGTTGCTGGGATATCCGGCAGCGGTAACCATGAGAGCGCAGTCCGTGCCCTCGTAACGCATGTGGAGGAAAACCTCGGTGGTTATCTGACCGCTGAAGCGGACGACAAACAAGACTACTTTAGTCTAGCGGCTATGATTGTTCAACAAACATCATGACTTCTTAACATTCACGTCTTTGCTTTTTTCACTTTAACAAAATGTAAGCAAGGCCACAAAGTCCCTTTTTCATTTTATTATTTGCTTTTAAATCTTTAAATGAGTTGGTGCCTCCTTAACATTCATCCTTTAAATTATGCATATCCGAATTGAATGGACAGAAACTTTTATAGTCACCTCTACTTGTTTCACACATATTCATACTTCACTTTATTCTGTGGATTTAAGAATTTTATATACAACCCCCGATTCCAAAAACGTTGGGACCCTGTGTAGAATAAAGCTAAAAACAGAATGCAAAGATTTGCAAATCTCATAAGCTCATATTTTATTCAAAATGGAACATATCACATATCAAATTTTTAAAGCGAGAAATTGAGAAAATGAACCATTTTTACAAAAATATCAGCAAATTCTGATTTTTATAACAGCTACACGTCTCAAAAGAGGTGGGACACAGCCATGTTTACTACTGAGTAGCACCTCCTCTTCTTCTAACAATAGTGTGTAAACATCTGGGACCGGAAGAAAGCAGATACTGGACTGCAGGCACACCAGTTTAACATCCAGACTCTTCTGCTATAAAGCCATGCTGCTGTAAAAGCTGCAGTATGCAGTTTAGCTTTGAAAGTTGACTAGCATGCCTGGAGTCTTACAGATGTGCTTGACCCCAGCCCATGTATTGTTTTGTGGTTTCTAACCTGGTGAAGCCTCGTGCACGGAGTGTATCGTGGCAGCGTTTGGATAGCTGCTCAACCCTTTGATCAAGCTCACTGAAGGACGCCGGCTCGTACTGCAGAGAGCACGGCTCCTGCACCTCCTCCACCACATCTGCTAGAGCCAGACCGTACGCTGACAGCACGCCGCTGTACCTGCAAATCATAAACACGGGCAACTGCTCACTGCGTGGCTCTCAGCTGTCTTTCACCTCTAGTGAAACAGAATCTAGAAGCCTTACTTATGTATAAAGACAGTCTTCATCCCAAGAGAGCGGGCAATCGCACAAGCATGTTGACCGCCTGCCCCCCCGAAACACGCCAACACATGCTGAGATGTATCGTGGCCTTTGGCCTGCAAGAGTGGAGCAGGTGGGAGATGAGTGGGAGAGAGAACAACAAGATGATTTTTTATGCTGAAATGTAGAAAACGCAGTTTTATACCAAACATACCTGTGTGAGAGCTCTGATTGGCCGGCACATTGCCTCATTGGCGACACGAATGAATCCCATGGCAACCGCTTCCATGCTCATCTCTGATTGTCTGCTGTGTGAGTGGTTGGCCCCATTAGCATCAGCCTTCAAATGAAAGCACGAAGAGTATTTAAACCTAATATCATCATAAATATTTGAACTTACTCCACAAAGTAGTCCAGTACATATCAGTGCCTGTGATTGGTTTGAAGACAGGAAGACGTTGATCTCTTCAGTGAGTTGACGGAAATGCTTCGTGGTCTCTTCCAGGGACAAAGGCTCATTCTCTTTGGGCCCGAAGATCTTTGGGAAGAAGGAAGGGATGAGACGACCCAGGGCTAAGTTAGCATCTGTCACAGTCAGAGGTCCACCTGGGAAAATACCACAGCACCCGACAGGGAATCAGGTCTCGGTCTGTTTTTCAATAACCCCATTGTTCTGAGTTTTGAGTCAGCGTTAGCGTTCAGTGCTTTACTTGGCACCGAGGATGGTGGTATCTGAAATGAAGCTTAAGGCTAACCAATGAATCTACAGGGAACGTCAACAAAGAAGACTCCGATTTCTTTTTGTTAACACACTTTACAGTTCTGACTGAGAACTATGAGGCGAGTTTGTGTTATATCATCTCAACTTTGGATGTGCCAATTTCCAGCCTTTTGACGCATAAATCGGATGATTAACCTCGGGAACAGGACAGGAGAACAAGCTCCGTGCCAGTGGGTGCTGGACTCAGTGTAATGATTTAAAAAAGAGAAAAAAAGAGCTGAAACTGCACAATTAATGGTTCACTAGATAGAGAAAGAGAGAGAGAGAGAAAGAGAGAAAGAAAGAAAGAAAGAAAGAAAGAAAGAAAGAAAAGCTGGCAACAGTAGAACATGAATAACGGAAAAGCTGTTACCTTTTCTGTAGCAGGCTGGTCCTGGATGTGCTCCTGCAGACTCTGGTCCAACTACAAACATCCCTGATCTGGTAGGGTTAGAAAAAAGAGAAATACAGAGAGTAGTCATTAAATAAGAAAATAAATAAAATATAAAACAATCAGTCAAAAAGTCAAAATGGGTAATATCACAATTACCACATCATCACATTATACTGGTATTATAGAAGATTGCTTGCAAATATGGAGCTAGTCCCACCGTCAGTTACACAATTTGTGCAAACTTGCCTGAAAAACAGTCGCGATCCTCCGCCTGCAGCCACAGTGTTGATGTCCAGCTGAGGTGCTTGCAGGGTGACTCCAGCTGTGGTAGCCTCAAACACATGCTCATACTGGCCTGCATACCGACTCACATCTGTAGACGTTCCTGCAGACAACAACAAACGAGGGCATGTAGGCACGAAAAGCTAAAGATAAAAACCAAAGTTAAAAACATCGCCCAAAAGAGAAGCGTAATTTTACTCCATAGGATCAGAAATATCAAATCCTGAATGTGGCACATGGAAGACAACAAACTGTATGAAGATCACACAAAAAGACTTCAAGACAATATCAAGAAGATGCTCAGTTGTCTCCTTTGCTCCCACATACACTCACCGCCCATGTCAAAGCCAATCACAGGCTTTTTCTCCATCTGGCTGTAAGAGGTGATGGCGTATCCCACCACACCTCCCGCCGGGCCGGATAGAATAGCCCGTGAACCGCAGAACTGCTCCATGGGAGTCAAGCCTCCATCTGACTGCATGAACAACACATCTACATCCTGAAGACACACAGACATGAGAGGTTTATGTTTTCAGACTAGTTTAAAGGTGTGGTTAAGTACATATTTATATGTGGGCTGTATGGTTGAGAGCTGCTGTTTGTCTCTGGTGGTACTTAAAGGGGTGGTGGGAGAGTGTCTAACTGAGAGGAAAAGTACTTATGCATACAATAGAGTTCTGAAAATTGTCAACCCCTGAAACATATCGACTGATGCGCGAGAAAAACAAACCTTCAGGCCATCCTTGAAGCCCGAGGTGAAACCTTTTAGATACTGGTGAATTTTGGGTGTGAGGTAGGCATCGGCGCAGACTGTATATCCTCGAGGCACCGCCCGCACCATCGGCATGACCTCACTGGAAAGAGACACCTGGCTGAAGCCCAAGCGACGAGCCAGAGAGCCCACTGCTTTCTCATGCTCGGACCATCTGAAGCACAGAGAGAAAGAGACGTAATCCTAGAAAGCAAGTGAAACATTAAACTCTTACGTAATTTGTTCTGCAGTATAATGTGTTTGTCTTATCACTTCAGTGTCCATTGATCACCTTCTTCTTAAAGCAAAGAACACCAAGTCTGGGCTTTCAGTGTGACATGTGACAAAAAGCATAAAATGAGAACTATTGGGTACCGAGATAAGAGATAAGGCTGCTGAGGTATGACGTCGGTAGACCGAGGTCTTATTTATATAATGGAAGCAAGTTACTGGGAGAGGACAAGAGAGCAGATTAGGATCGTGAGTAAATATTAAAGAAGCTGTAATACTAACGTGTACGAGTGCAGAAGAAGGACAGCCAGACTGGTGATACCACGGGCCAAAACTCCTCTCAGGTCCTTTTCTACTTGCTCCAAGTCTAACTCCTTCCACACCTCAAGGGAATCCCCAGTACTGCCTGGGAAAGACACACAAAGGGATTAGTGGGATTAACTGAAATTATGTCAGTTAAAGCTTCCATGTTTGAACCAATAGCCAACAGAACTTATTTTCATTACTTTCCTCACTCTCAAAAAATAAATTCAAAACATAACTCTCACCTGAAATATTTTGTTATATATTTAAAATATTTACACACAATGCCAAAGAAAATCCTTGTGCTTCATCCAGGTGTTTCCACAGATTAGATGTGTTGCCATGCTTTGCATTTTGCATTAAAAATGCAAAGCTGCATTTTGCACTTGAACCATTGTTTTGCTTGTTGGGGAAATGCATTATTATTGTATAAATAATGGGCTATTTAGTGCTTGTTAGCTTGTTATAGCTGTCAGTTTTTCAAGGAAGTCGAGGTAGCTGAATTACTGCTTTAATTAACCTCATGATTATTCAGTCTGTTTAGATTGACAAGATTCCACAGTTTGTACAGGCACCACACGGCGCTTTGTGGAGTGGCACAGTCAGTGTGAAAGATGGGCGTACCCACTGTTCCACGTTCCCACTGGCAGTGCAGTTTATGAAGCGTACTGAAATGGGACATGAGCATATACCTGAAGGATTCTCCTTTCTGACTCCAGTAATTTACAATATAGCATGAAACCAGTGACTGAGCCCATGAAGTCATCAGTTCACTTTTCAGATGTGGAAATTAGATCTTTGGGAGTAACAACAATGCTTTAGCTAAAGGCTCACACTGATACTGATAACCTGCTAATGTTTAAAAGGTATAATATTAGGCAATTCTGGATGGACTAAAAACCTGAAGCCACATACTGCTAACACGGCAGAAGAAATTAGCAGTAAAGGGAGCGCACAACTGCCCCTCGCACCTGTGACAATCCGTTCGGGATCTTTTCTGGGCAGCTGACAACCATCTTGCCTGAGGACGACTCGCTCGTCCACCTCGATCACCTCCTCGTACAGGACGTCAGGCACCGCGACCTCCTGTTACGCACGTGCAAACACAAGGTATGGCAGCTCAAAGCGCATGTACTGGGAAGCCAGAAAGTGATAAACAATAACAGTAACTGCTTTTACCAGCTAAGGCTTCAGACTGTTATGGTGCAAAAGCTTATCAGGTTTAGTTGGTGTGTTCTGCTGACCTTAAAGGTTAAAGAAAAAAAAAAAAAATCTATGTACAGCACAGTAAGCCACAGTTTACTGATCCGTAACCTGAGCTTTACAGATAAGCGACCACTTAATGTGTTAACTCTACAGCTGGCTCAGGGCAAACTCCAGTACTTGCCACAAGCCTGAGCACAACGAGATAATAACTAAACCTTGCAGAGACACAAGCCGTGCCTCACACTACTAATGAGCACCACATGCAGTACAATCACTGGTACAGGCTGAAAAAACAGACCAAGTCAAACAGCTTTGGCCTGGCCTGAGTGCCAATGTGCAGCAGGTCCTTGAATCCCTTTGTGACCAGGAGCGCCGTCCTTTCTCCCTCCCTCTCCAGCAGCGCGTTGGTTGCTACCGTAGTGCCCATTCTGATCCAGCCAATCAGAGAAGTGTCTACAGGCTGATCGCGGGGATACGCCTTCCCTGTTTCCTGTCAAGAAATGCAAACATCAGCATCATATACAGCTATCCCTAGAGATAATGTATGGATATGAAGTGTTGCTCAATATTACATATTGTTTCCACATTGAGCCGCCTATTCTGCTTTTTTTGATACATGCTTATTAATAATCTATAAAAACAGTGAAATAACAGCCAGTATGACAGCAATTAACCTGATATTTCCTTGGCTGAAGGTGGACAGCACAATATTACCTCCTCCAAGATTCTGCGGATCCCCTCAGTGGGAGCATCTTTGTAGTTCTGGGGGTCCCGGGACAGCAGCTTAAGGACTCTCTCACAACCATCGGGCAGCCGGGCGAACACATCGGTGAAGGTGCCACCCCGGTCGATGGCAAAGTCAAATTTCCCCTTAGTCTCAGCCATAGTGAAGAAAGTAAAGTGTCACTCCCCAAGTCTATAATAAGAAAAGAACAGGAGAACGTGGAAGTTAAAATTATTCATTCAACACTGTGATGATACAGGAGCAACTAAGGAACCTTTAATTTGAAGGAGAAGGAACATTTCTCGTTTAAAAAACACCACCTTCTTATTTTTAAGCCAGCAGCCACCATGCTCACTCCTTCACTCATTTTCCTCTCTCTGCTAGACCTCCAGGTTTTTCTTTGTTTATATGACTCCAGACTGCAGAGACAACACATGCATTCCTCTCTCATAGTGCACCGCTAATGCATCTGCAAAGTTCATGCATGGCTACCAAAGTTACTATAGTTTCACATTTTCTAATTAGTATTTATCTCATTTTTGACTTTTTGCTTTTAAAACAGTTTAGTTTCCAGAGTGGATTTCCATGTTTCGGTTTAGTTTTTATTAGTTTTACTCTTTTTAATTATTATTGTATGTCTGAGTAAAGACTTATGAAAATCAGTACAGGTATTACAACAAACACAAACGTCTTCTTTTTTTTTTAAGGCAGCTGTCTTATAGACACCCAGTCTCTAGAAATATGTCCATCAATGCCACATCAGCAAAGGTGTAACAAAACTTTGACCAAACTAACTAAAACTATGCATATTATCTCTCTATTTTTCTAAATTGTAGTTTTCTTAGTTGTAAAAATTCACAAAATAATTTCAGTTAACTAACTTTTTTAAAGTCTACGATTAATAACTACGCTAACCTTGATATCCACTTGAACTTTGTCCACACTACTGTGCAAGGTGACGCTTTACGCGCGGTAAAGTCCCAGAAATGTAAGTTTAAACAAATGTGGTGATCATTTATACAAATCTAGACTCCACTAGGTCTTTACAGAAAAAAGGAAGAGGTGATCTGATGCTATTACTTCAAAATGAAGCGAACAGACGTGATCAAACTGCACTAAGTAGGACAGTAGCATGCATATTCCAGAGGAAGCATGCAGGAATATCACAGACAGGTCAGCCAGCATTAAGAGACAGAAATCCTTACAAACTCTGCCCGAATCCTTCAAGAGTGAAGTTTTTCTGCACCTGAGATATATGCACATCTTAAACCGATGCGAACTGAGCTCCATTGCATGCAGCTCACAGCGTGAAGCATGCCGGACACGAAGCAAAGCAGCTAGTAACAGCACCGACATACTCACCTGTGCGCCGAGCACTGCTGCTGCACTGCTAGTCTGCTAATCTCTGATAATCCGACGTCGGTCAAATCCTCCTCCCATAACCCCGCTCTGCCTCCTTTTCCAAGAGAAACAACGACGAAGTAGCTCCTCGGTGCCGCTGTCCGGTCTTAACTCCGCCTCCCCCAACTCTTGAAGGGAGCTCGAGGTCTATAATTTGAGCATATCGAGTTCCTGGGTGAAAGTGCTCGCAAAGAAGAAGAGGCTGTGGAAAGTGGGACTGACTTTGCGCTTAAACGAACATCATGTGCACTCGAAAATAAGTGCTTGTTTTGTTTTTTAATGCTAAACAGCAACAACAATAAAGCACTATAAAATGTGACAACGGCGATAAAAGGCGCGCAGGAAGTCCACTGCAGGAATGGCGAACTGGAGGAATAACCTTGAAACCGAAAGGTGATTAAAGGGTTTTTGCTGAAAGAGTTTGTTGTTCTGAAGTGTGGTCCCATCTGATTAAATACGCAAAATGGATGAATTGTAACATTAATAAAATGTGATGTAGATGTATTAAAATACTAGATGTAGATGTTGTGAAGGCGGATGAGGTTAAATACCCGGGATCAAGCATCCGAGGCAACACAGTGCAGAAGACAGGTGAAGTAGAGAGTGCAGAGTGGGTGGAGCAGGTGGAAACGACTGCTATGACGTATGGTTTGGAGATGGTGGCACTGACAGAAAGACAGGAGGCGAACCAGCTTCACCTGAAGTGTCAGAGTTAAAGATTTGAAGATTGTCATTGGGAGTGAACGGGATGGGCAGTATTAGAAATTAAAATATCAGGTTGAGCAGTTTGGAAGGGTCATGGATGTAGTGAAGGAGGAGATGCAGAAGGTTGATGGAGGAGCAGCATGCTAGAGTTAGGTGGAGAGATGGGGAAATAATCCCCTAAAGGGAGCAGTTGAAAGAAAGGGATAATGTTTTTGTGCATTTAAGAAGACATGCAGAAGTCACCAAGTCTTCTCTTTGGACGCTACAAATAGCCTTTGAATATTTACAAGCTGTGAAAAATTTACCCTACTAAGGGATTAGAAAGCACGATGACAGCTTTAAAGCTGCTCATTCACTCAGTTCTACGTTAAATCACTCACAAACACACGTGTGAGTTTGAATGGTGTTTATTTATTGTTAAGGCACAACAGAAAGTCAGCAGCACAGTGCTGACTTTTACACACAGAAAGGAGTGAGGATCTTTTCTTGGCCTGTCAGTTCTGGGCAGTAGTGTAGTCAAGGGAAAACTCAGGAATTTGAAGTTAGGCATCCCCCCCTTTTCCAGTGAAGAGAGAGGGCATTGATGCGTACATGGATAAAAACATGTTCCAAGTATTTACACTGTTATGAATTACTTTATTGTATCCGAGGTCTTCTACAGGAATAAAAGCTTATTGACAAAAGGTGTTTACATGTGCCTCCCCATACAGGAAATATAAACTTAACAACCAATACCTGCCTTTTAATTAACACGTTGACATTTATTGGTGATGTCATCACACAATACTCAAATGTGAGCAGTTTCTGGGGGAACACAGAGTCGTGGGTAATAAAACACGACTCTGTGAAAACAGTCTGGTTTCTCTCAGCCATCAGACCAACAGATCCCAATCGAAGGAATAATCAGACACACACTTGTTTCGGTTCAAACCTCTTTGGTAACAAGGCACCCATGCAGTCATTACACGGCATCACGCAGACGTACAAACACACACATACACACATTCAGAAATGCTTCTACATGTAACTCTGGACTCTTGCTTCATCTATTTATCACATTCATCTATCACAATGAGAAATTGTCACATTTTGTTTCATTCAGAAACACCCTGCTACTGATTTTTGTGCACGAGAAACAAGGCCACTTCAGTTTTCTGTAATGCATCCAGGCTCATAACTGCTGAAACAGAAAGTAACGCACCCGTACTGCTACATCAGCTGTGCAAACATTCTGAAAAGGTACCACATGCATTCAAAGTAAATACTCCAGTTTTTTATACCGCATAATTCTGACCACGCTCATCTTCGTTACATAACTAACCACATTCTTATTAGTGAGATGCAGCGACATGTAAAAATATTATTTCTTTCATTCGGATTCCAGTGGAAAAACCAGTGAAAATAAGTGACTGTTAGAGATTTGTTGATTAAAGATCTCAGTATGTATTTAATGTATAAATTCTGCACAGTTTTGTATTAAATATAGCTTAAATAGAAATCTCAGTCTTTCTTTCCATGCTATTGAGAGAGCAGCTTTTTCAGTCATTCATTCATTCATTTGGGCCAATCTGACCCATATTGACCCTCTCAGTGGCAGTTTTGGCATTTAGGGTGACACTTTCGGTTGTTCACGTTGCAACGACATCCTCCACTGGTGTCTCCTGGACCCTTTAAAAGCAACAGAATGAGGAACATGCTTTGATGGAAAACAAGGCTTTGCAGTCTTTTTAGGTGGACATAAACAGCTTTTGAGTCTATCTGACCAAGGTTACTAAATAAAGCAAAAATAGATAAATTGTTAAAGTTAAGGTAGAAAGGACAGATTTCATACCCTTGGCCCCCAGCGTGGCCCTCTGGTTACCCAGCAGATCTCAGTGTGACAGACTGTACAGCGCAGCCAGTCACATCCATCTCTCTTCTGTACAATGATGCCACACTGTGGACAGCGCATGGCCTCCCCTGACTGCACAAGAGTCTGTTTGTGAGAGATAAAATGAGAACAAGAAAAAGAAGAAAGAATATGAGACCCGAGGATATGGAAAGCATTACCAGTATATATCAGTTTGTCTGTAAGCATTAGACCACAAAGCCATTCACTGCTTACGAGTGGAGGTAAAAATGGATCTGTAACACTGTCCCTTCTATCTCTGTGCATTACAAATAGCCTTAAAACAGTGTACAACTCAAAAGAACTCTCTGTCATGTCGCACATCCCACATACAGTACAGATGTTGTGGTTAGAAGTTCACATACACTCATCATTGGCTGTCATGGTAATTTGGGGATTTTAATGATTTCTTTGGACGGTTCTTTTTCCAGGGTGGCACTGTTCAGCATACATCTTTTGTTACTTTGTTACTTTAAAACCAAGAATTTCTTGCACAGGTTTGAATTTATTTGAGATATTCGCTAATCTACACAGATTTAAAAGTATACACACAGGCACAAATATATACATACACTCACTTAAATGTTTTAATAATTAGTGATGAAGGTTCTACAATGTCTTTTAACTTGACAAAGCCAAGGCACGCTTACGTCTTGTTAGTAATTGTGATTGACTACAACTTTTTGTTTTTATTTGCTGCATAAAAGGGATTTGTGTGCTGATCATGAAAGATGCCCCTGCTCCAAAATCAACACCATCTAGTTCAACTGAAATTTGCAGCTGCCCCCATGGACAAGCCAAATGTGTTTTATGGTCAGATTGAGCTATTTGGCCACAATTGCAAGACACATGTTTGGAGGAGTAAGGGTGTGGCTTTCAAACTTAAAAACAAAGTAAAACTGTGAAGGATTGGATAAAGCAGGCTAACATTAAGCTTCTGCAATGGTCTTCCCAATGTACAAACTTCAAACCTACTGAAGACTTGTGGATTAAAAGCGGGTCTGTGCCAAGAGACCAACTAATTTAAAGAACTCTACCAATTCTGCCAAGAAGAGTGGTTAAATATCACAGACAGAATTATAGCAGAAGCTTGTTGATGGCTACCAAAACATCTGCTCATAGTACAACTTGCTATGAGATATTTAACCAAATGTTAGTGGGGTTGTATGTATAGATCTGAGCCTGTATGGATTAGAAACTCGTGCACCCAATTCTTGTTTTTCAAAGTAATAAAAATGTATCCTGCCGTTCAAAGAAATAACTAAAAACCCCAAATTACCGTGATATTCATGCCACAAGGAATGTATGAAAACTTCTGACCACAACTCCATGTCTGTTGTAGCTCACATTTAGTAGATGTGTTGTCCTTCGAGCAGCAGAGTCATTGATAGCACGCGCTGCAAGATCGTCCTGGTACTGCTTACAATTCATACCCTCATGGATAGACTGAGGAGAAAATAGAAAGAGGAACAAATAAGGATCTTTTAAAAACTGTAATTTATGTAAATCACTCTAGGACAGTCGGATAAATTCAATAAAAATGTAGCTAGGAATGAGCAAAACAGGCATTCTTTGCAGAAATAAACAGTTCTTATTCAATTTGCAGTTAGCATGAGGCAACCAAACCAGTTAAAAGCTTGTCAATACTTTTTCATTTATGTATTCAGTTTTACAAAGTATTTTTCATTTTTAACAGCATAATGTGCAATTAAAATGAACTGTTCCTGGCAGAAGCCACTCAAATAAACTTATTCTAAATGAGCTTGGACTAATTAATTAGTTCAAAGTTCAATCTGCATCTCTACATAGTATATGTGCAAATCTAATGCATCACATGAGTTCAAGCAACCAATATAGGAACAAAAGACAGGAATAAATTATTAAATTTCATTTTATACCAGTATATACTGTGTATGATTTCTACCTTGCAGATTAGGCAGTTGTGTTTCTTGCAGACAGGGCAGTGGAAGACATTGACAGTATCCTCATACACACACCAGCCCAGACAGTCAGGAGTAGCACAGTGATAGCTGCCCTCACACCGAGACTCTGCAACTGAAAGGCCCCTCTGCAGCCAGCGTTCATACTCCTCTGCAGGAACCAACTGTCACCAGGAAACAGGAGGAAGATGGTGAATGTGTGCTAACACTAAAAGCTAAAACTGTAGCTTTAAAAAAAAAAAAAGTGTCAGAAGCTGTTAGTTGGTCTCACTCACAGCTCTGATCTCCCTCTCCTGCAGGAAGCAGGAACAGGAGTATGTGTCATCTCTGTAGGGACAGGACACCTCGGGCTCCTCGCTCAGCATAATGACAGAGCGCAAGCACTCTCTAAGCAGGCATGCACACAAACACAGAAAAGTCACCCAAGGTGTACAAGAAAAACAAAACAAATCAAAAAACCGCCACCCCTTAAATTTTACCTGCAAAAACAGTGCAGACACTCCCTCAGGAGGATGCCATCTCCCGGCTGTAAGCCTGCATAGCAGATCCTACACTCCACAGATTCAGGGTTAGGCACCAGGTCCTGACCATCCATCATCACCAGCCGGGCAAAGTTCTGCCTTCGCTCCTCCTCCCTCGCCTGGAAGAAGGAGCGGTGTTGTTGGAGGAGGGAAGTGAGGGTTAAAGGCAAGTTCTGTAAACTGCGCTCTTCCAGCTTTTTCTTATAATGTGCATTTTAAACTCGAAAATGCTCAAAATCCTCATTTACACAAACACAGACAAGCACACAGAGTCAAAACCTTTTATTTTTATCCATTCAGAGTATATACAGTATCGCAGTGCAAAATAAATGACTCATACATTCAACTCGGTGGCAACTATTGCTCCTAAAGAGTTCATTAAAAAGCCACTTCATTTGATTTGCTGAAAGGCTGCAGTGATTACGACTGTCACTGGATGTTCAATATGAGTAACGTCTTTTGGAGCCAGCGTCAAAATGTAAAAAGAAATCTCACAGGTTTTTTTTTTTAAAACCTGCCCGTCCTTGTCAGCATTACTGCTCATTCAGAGCACGTTTTCCACATTTTTCAGAAAATGTGCAAAAAAAAAAAAAAGTAACATGTTCTCACACAGCCTGTAAACTGCACGATCTTATGAATCTGCAAATATGGGATGCAACCGATGCATGAAGGCAGCTTAAAATGACTTCAGGGGTAAAATTCGACAGTTTTATTGCATAAATGTGGATATACATGAATATAGTCATGGGCAGTGGAGATGATGCTTCAAGGATAGAAATGAACATAAGGTGTATGTCTGCCTGTGTCTGTGTGTTCAGTAGTTCTGGTCCAGGTTAAACAGGAGTGAGGTGTTTTGAAGCCCAGCACTCTTCAGCCCCTCTCTTCTCCCTTTCTCCTTCAAAAAACAGAGACAGAAGAGAAGAGAGTCAACCTGAGAGAGCCTGAAAGTTTCAATTCAAATACCACGGTTATTAATTTTTTTCTAAATAAATACATATCACCCTCTCCCTTTCATCGGTTTCACTTTGAGCATTTTGTCAAATTTGGCCAAACTGTGTGTCACTAAGTGGTGCTCCCCTCCCTGAATTTTTAACTGAGCTTTGTGTGCCCATCATCATGTTATATTCCAGAAATCATATTAAGTATGTGCACGTAAAAGCACGTTCATACTACCCGGAATGTATTCTTTTTTTAAATACCTGCTGGTATTGTCGGATAGCTTCTTTCTCCTTCTGAATTCTTCTGAGCTCCAGTGTATCAGGTCGATATCCCCCCGGGACAACGTAGTTCTCAGGTCGGTCCGTACTGCAGATCTCACAGCCCGGCCGTGTTGGTTTGTTAATGTAGGTGCACGAAGGACATGACCAACCCTGAAAATTTGTTTAGCGCCGTTATTCTCTACATTCTTTTTACCTTACTGAACTTAACTGTGTGTCCTTTAAGTATATGTTTTCGATAGGTTGACAAAAATTACATTACCTGTGTAGGCGATGTTTTCGGGCTCAGGGCTTTATCAAGCTGGGGCATCTCTAGGTTGATGAGATCTCTGATCTCTCTGATGTTTTGCCTCTCTAAACCGCCTGAGGCATTTAAGGAGAAAAAAAAGAGACTGAGCAGCCAACATCAAATCTGCGTGCAAACATGTTTGCTCAATATGCCAGTGTGTGAAAGACTTTATGGCACCTTTATGGTGTATGCATATAGATTTAAATTGAGTAATTATTTCTTTTCCTTGGTATTCTGCTGAGTTACATTTTCACTATGTGGGCACAGACCATACAAAGTCACAGACAAACTATGTTTAGTAGGGGATTGCTCACTTTACATTATTTATTTATTTATTTTTATCTAACAATAGAAATAAGGTGTTCAACAGTCATACAAGGTGAGATCAATAAAGTATTTGAATCTGTCACTGAAAAACAAAAAGCTATACTTAATTTAAATGTAGTCACTATTTTTGGTCTTCTTGGGCAGTGTGCAACAACTTCAAACACTTCTGCTTCTAGATCATGTCTCAGAAACTGTGCTGTGACCTACTTTGTGTGACAAAATATTAAGTTCTTTGTCAGACAGGTCAGGAGCATGCTTGTCACTCTTTTCCCTTCGACATTCATCCCACCGTGTGAAACGTTCATTCCCCCAGCATTAGGCTGTCAATGCAGGCCACTACTGTAACGTCTCAAGGTGCCTGAGAGTTCAACACGCGCTGAACTGAGCAGGCAGAAGCTTTTTCATCACACCATCACACTCATGAGCCCTACTCTCTGTCTTCATACTCAAAAAAATATATCGATACTGCACTGTATTGCAATATTTTACATGGCTATTTTGTATCGATACAGGGGCACCAAATATCGATATTTTATGAAATAAATAAAGATACGTAAATAAATTGGAACGCTGCTCTGCTAACATGAGACGAGCCCTCTAATAGCAACAGTGTTCATCTCCTGCACGGCGATCCTGAGATAATTTTAGCTGAGCAATCTTACAATAAATCAGCTCACCCGAAAAAACAGCCAACACTGGACACACTCAGCTTGACAGAGTGTATAATTACCAATTTGTCCTCATTCAGTCACAGACTGATTCCATTGTGATAAATTGTAGTATATGTTATTGTGAGCTTATTGCAAAATGCTAAAAATTGCAATAATACTGTATCGCGGGTAGCGGTGCAACAGATCAAAAATCTCACGGTTCGGATCAGATCGGTTTTAAGTCACGGATCGGATCAATTTTCGGATCAGCAAAAATAGAAAAAAAAGACAAAAATTCGACTCGCCATTTACTTATTTAAGTATTTTTTGCCTATTAAAAAACATTCAACTGAAGACTCATTCCACACACTTATATAAAAACAAATTAAGGTGCAATATGGACATTATGGACCATGCTGGGCA
>NW_005187408.1:2513539-2566472 GCF_000239375.1 Pundamilia nyererei
CGCAACGAGATATCATAGCGTGGCTCAAGCACGTTCATCACAGTTTAAACCCCTTGTTTTGCACAACGGAATACGGCCTCCTGTCTGCAACTAAACACCCCAGTAGCTTTTGTAATAGCTTTAGCCCGGTCGGATTGGTCAGCAAAGGGCTGCTTAAATGCCGCAAACTCCTCTGCTCTGCCACTTGGACCGCTAGCGCTGACCATAACTACCGCCTGACAGACTGACCTCGCGCACCATACACATACTTTTTTCTCTTTTTCAAATCTTTGGATCACGTGCGTACCGAACCGTGGAGTGGGATCGGTTCGGATTTCAGATCAACTGTGATCCGTTGCACCACTAATCACGGGTGGTCTTATGATTCACAGAATCATAGACAGATGAACACTTGCAAACTGGCAGAACAGGACTTCTAGGAACTGATCTAGAATAGCAGGAGCCCTGGAAGCAATGTGGAGGTGCACAAGAACACAAGCTTAAAGAGGAGACCTTTCAATTTTAAATCACGCCAAGTTTTTGCTTTTTTGTGGGAAGACTCATCTCGTATTAGAATAACATATAGAAGATAAGAAAGTGACATACCATGGTGTATTTTTCAAAGCAATGATCACAAGGGTTTTAGTGATAAGGTGTTCAAAGGCCCTTTGTTAGTAAAGCAACAAATACACATGTGTAATTGTGATTTAAATAGCTCAGATTTCACATAAACCACTGTGAAGAGACCACATCTTACCAGTGTTAGTATTGGTACGGAGTCTAGAAGGAAGTGTGGTGTAAGGCCTCCAGTCCTGAGATGAGGGGCCATTTGCAGAGGTAGCAGGGAGTGGCGGGTTTGGAGAAGACTGAGATGAAGGGCTGAAGAGGAGGATGCTCTCCTGATCCTGCTGGAGGGCCTGCGGGGTCAAGCGAGCGTGGCGGGCTGACAAGAGGTACAAGAAGGCCGTGTCACCGTGCTGACGAACACCGTACGACGCAAGGGATCGGTTGTCGAAGCACAAGCACTGGCCGATCACCCAGCGCTGCACTCGTGGGTGGAAGCCGTATTCGAGAAACATCTAGAAAAAAAACAAAGAGAATGACGATGAATGAGAGAGAAACATTAACAGTGGGGCAGAATCGAAACCATGCTGTGAAAGGAATATGATAAACATATATATGTGTAGCTCAAATTAACCTGCTGTTTCAGCGACGCAGTAGTCATGTGTGGGAAAACTTTCACAGTGACACAACAGGATGAGGACGAATCCTCCACTACGACAGCCAAACTGCGAGACAAGATGAAACCCGTGCAAACAACTAAGATTACATCAAATTATCGAAACATAAAACTACTGATTATAGATCGTGCCGCGAAGTATCGAAATCATAACGAGTAATCGTGTTCCTACTTGACTTCATTGTATTCGTGGTCTCTGGTGGAGGGCTGGATCCTAAGTGCAGCACGCTGATGGGCGAGCG
Source organism: Pundamilia nyererei (assembly GCF_000239375.1). NCBI lineage: Eukaryota > Metazoa > Chordata > Actinopteri > Cichliformes > Cichlidae > Pundamilia > Pundamilia nyererei. Next base: position 2,515,001 of record NW_005187408.1, read on the forward strand.
TAGCAGCAAAGGCAGAAGCAGACTGCATGTCACCTGCCTCTATCGCCTTGGTCAGCTCTATACAAGTGTCCTCTGCAGATGAAACAAATACACGCATGATGAAACACAGAGAGACATGCAGAGATCAGAAGGGCGCTAACAACAAATAAATGAATGAAAACAGAAACAGAGGTGTCACACTCACCTGTTTGCTGCAAAGCTAAGGTGTTCTGATGATGGGGACCGTCAGGGGGCTGCTGTGGCTCATTATGGTGAGAGAAGGCTGCCAATATATAAATTTGAAACCCAGAGGGGGAAAAAAGATTTTAACTAAACAGATTTCAAAGACAAGAAAGAGATAAAGAAAACACATTAAGCTCCAGAAGAAACTCAATCATTCTGTGATTTTATCATTTCGCAAGTTTGTGTGAATTGAGCCCTGAGGGGGAAGCAAGGCAACGTATGGAAATATGAAGAGTAACAGCTAACGTCTGCCACTCGGTTTCCACTATGAAAGTGGAATCAGTTGACAGTGCTGTGCTTGGTTCCACAGGGCTAATTTGAATATCAGACCATCACTTCCACAGTTTGTATCCCAGTCACGCACACAACGCTGCACTTTTTCAAAAAAGAGAGGTCCCCATTGTTTGAGTGCAACGCTGTCGAGCAGCCGTGCAGACCAGGAAAGACGCGCAGTGCTTCATGCAGGTCTAAGTAATCGCTCTCGATTTTATTTTAATAAATCAATGTGTATGTCACGTTTATCTTATACGGTTTAACATGTACGAACTTACGTTTTGCATATATTACTCATGTTGCCTGTCCGATAATTTGTACAGCACTGTTGTTGCGTTTGCTTAGCTAAAAACATGCTTAAATAAATTTTAATTGATTGGATTTTTTGCAACTTCAAACATACAGCCAGCGGCACGAACAACTATTTTTAGCCATGATGAGAACAAAGAGCTCTCAGCTCACACAGGCCTCAGCATCCTTCAGTCAGCATGGGCAGTAATACATATACCGGAGAAGTTAAGGGAAGGGTAGGTCACAACAAACACCGAAGTGACGCAGGTTTGTTCTCTGTATTGTATGTTAAAAAATAAGGAAAAATGCTCAGGGCATGATTTAAACGATGCTCACTTTACTTAAAACTACACTTTATAGCTTTACGAACATCACAATGATGTCATTATTAGCCTACTGAGACAATCTGAGGTTTATCGTTCATCAGAGTATAGGGTTTATACTGAAGCTTGGAATGGTGAGGTTCATGGTGGTGTTGCTACCAACCACTGAACACAGTCAATGTTATACCTTAATTTGCACAAACACAAGTTCCCTACAGGGTGGATCAGCATAACAAAAGCATCCTACAATATTTTGCAAATTTGAATGCATTTGCACCATGGTGGTGTGGGGTTATAATATTATCTTATGCCATGTTATACCCCTGATTAATGATTGTGAAAGTATTATGTAGTTTTAGTTTGTAGTAATCTCCTGAATGAGAAGAAGGTGATAACTATTACAGTTATTAAACTGATTTGTATTACATTAGACTGCTGATTCAGTGTGAATGAATGATATTGTTCATGATGCATTATACTGCTGAGTTATAAGAAATACTGTTTTTGGAGAGTCAGGACCTTGCTTTTTCTGATAGTAGAGGAGACAGAGAGCACATTCCACAGGAGCTTCACCCCCACCGTTGCCGCCGTTGTTGAAGGCAGACAAAATAGGGAGCCAAGGCCATAAGTCAGGCTCGCTAGCAGTTAGAAAGAATGAATGTTTAGGTTTTTACGACTAGGTCGGGGCCACTAAAGGCTATAAGAGTTTGAGTAACCCTCCACCAGTTGGAGATTTGCTGTGACCCTCTGCATGCATGTCTCCCCATCCGGATGGTTGATGCTCAAAAGTGTTGAATTGTATGTAATAAAGTAATTGTTGATTGAGCATTTATACACCGAGTATTGTCCTTCCTTCAGCCCAAAGATCGAAAGAATTGGGAGGATTTAACAATTTAAAGCAAATTAAAGCTATTGCCTCACATCAAGAAGTTCCTGGGTTTGACTCTACCATCCGGCACTAGCCTTTATGTGTGGAGTTAGCATGTTCTCAGCGTGTCTGAGTGGGCTCTCTCTGGTTACTCTGGCTTCTCCCACAGTGCAAAGACATGCAGTTAGCGGGGTTAAATTATTTGGTTATTTTAAATTTGTCATGTGTTAATGGTTGTTTTTCTGGGTCAACTGGATAAGCAGAATAAAAAGACTAGATGGACTTTGCTCCAAGGCCAAATATCTGTTTGTCATCTACAAGTATTTGCTCTCCTGGGTGACTGACCTCTGTGTGCTTCTCTTAGTGACGACATCACCACAGTAGCCCACTCCTGGGCTTCCTGCTCGCAGCGAAAGTTGAAGCTGATGCGATCATTGGGAGGAACGGCCAAACTCAGCTCGTGGCACTTTGGCGACTTCACCTCGTAGTTCACGCTCCTCAAATCAAACTCGGCGATGGTCTGAAATAATAAAGAGCGAGCGACAGTCAGAGGAAATCAAAGGCTGTCGTTTTTGTCACTGTGTGATGGATTTGTCTAAACTTTAATTTCCCACTATATTGTAAAAAAAATGTAGTTAGATAAAATAGACATGTGTATAAAACATAACATTTGCTTCCAAGCAAAGTGGTCTGAATCTGTCCCCCTTGGTCATGGGTGCCCTTTAAAAACACCCAAACAACCTGCGCAAAGAGGATATGGACAGACATTAATTTCCTTCACAAAAGAGTGGTAAAAATGGTAATATCTATTAAAAAAAAGAACCTGCCTTGCCAAAAAACATTTTAATATTTAATGATTTAGAATCACTACCTTAAGTTGTCAAGGGTATGGCCTTTGCATAAGGCAATTTACATAAGAAACTTAAGACCCTGGAGGGTCTGCGGGGATTTCCTAGACCAGGATGGCTTTGGTGTAAAGCCAGAAAACTGTAAATCACTGCACTGCTTGAGGTAGTGCTCATTAAAAATAAACATGGACAACATAAAGCCTTGCAGTGATGTGGAGGTACATCTAGAATACATCTCTTTCCTATTATCTTTTCACAGCCTGTTAACAACGTTTAAACACACATACCACAACAAGCCAACCCCCGCACTGCTGTGAACTCACCACACTCCGGCCAGTCCCGCCGCTCTCCAGGAGCGACAGCCGGAATTCCCCGGATTTCCCCGGGTCCATGCTGAGCTGCAGTCTCAGTGACTCATCACCTGCTCCCGGAAGACACAGCGGCCGAATCCCAGAATGGCACACTGACACCCGAACCGACATGAGGACGGTGTGGCAGCCAAGTTGAGACTGCGAGGCCCCATAGTGGCTGGGGAGCGCGGCGGAGTGGTCCGGTGTGTGGTCGGGGGAGGAGTGAGCCCAACCGCCTGAACTCAGCGACATCCTGCCCGAAGACTCATGTAGAAAATAGTTCCAGCGGAGTCCCGTCTGCCTGTCTGTTTACCTCCTGTCCCGCGTTCTTACCTGGTCTCGGCTTTCCTTTCTTTTACATTTCTGTCAGTGAGTCGTTTGACTGGTTATTTGACAGAGTCAGTGTCAACAGGAAGCAAGTGCGCAGAGTCGGAGAACTATTTTAGAGCCACTTCCAAAAAGTCAAACGCGAGCGATGTTTCACTTCTCTCTTCTTTTTTAGAGAAAGCTCCGTTTCAGGCAGATTCGGTGTGTCTTATTTTGGCTTCTAAGTAAAGTTCCTTTGCCTGTAGTCCCATAAATACCGTCCTGACTCCAAGGTTATGGTAGTAGTTTGAGACTGGTATCGATATGTTGCTGTTTGCTTTCATTTCACATTGCGCATGCGTTCCTCGTTGGGTGACGTATGCCGCTGTAATATTTATGAATCATGTGAACGCTGTTTCTTTTTTTAGCTGCACCGAAGATTCACTTCTTTCTTGTCTCTTAACACACTGTATATTTATATATTGCACACATATATTTGTTTGCGATGTAGTCCAGTAAAAAAGTCTATGTGCGCATTTGACCACAGAGAGGCAGCAAAGCATTCAGTTCACAAAAACGGTGGATGCATGTTCCCGGTATCTTCTAAATAATTCATGTCTGTGGAAATATATATAGTATTTATATAAGATTTTCAAGATCAGCAGTGACTCCGTATGAGCAAAGGAGTTTTTTTTCAGTCTGCATTCGTTTTAGTTCTCACTTTTTGAGACTTTGTTAAGTGTCCTTTTTAGTAGTCTCGACCCAGGTGAGAATTAAACCCACAACCACCAGCTCCAGAGGCTGGTGCCTTGTCCATTAGGCCTCTGGGCCTCTCTGGTCCCATCTGATGGCCTGAAAATGGCTTTTGTGACATTCAACAGAAAACATTTACCAGCCATCTATTCAACAGTGACCTTTCGTAAAAGGTTTACTTTTAAAATATTCATGTCCTCACAAAAATAAAAATTTTGTGTCCTTTTTTTAAATGTCCTTTTCGCCCCCTGAGCTGTCTGTGGGTAAGGTTTGTGGATGTAGAATGTTTGTCTATATAAATGGCCTTTGTTCTGAATTCAAACTGCAAGGGAAATACCTCCTGTTGTCTCATCCTCACACGCTTTAGATCATGGATAGTGTGTCAGCAATGTAGGAAAGAAGAGAAATGCTTTTGATCAGGGAGATCGAACCCAACATGGTATGCCACATACAACCCTCTTTGATCTCAAGTGGGACAAATTCCCGTTTTTGCCAGTGTAAAGATGTTTAACTACATTAAAGAAAGTTTACTTAAGTGTAGCATGAATCACAACAGGGAGAACTTTATTAGTAGGGTTAGGAGCCTGTGCCAACCTGCTTTAAATTACTAACCCTATTGATGCCCATGTATTCTCGACCCAGGTGGGACTTGAACCCACAATCCCCAGCTCCGGAGGCTGGTGCCTTGTCCATTAGGCCACTAGGCCACTGGCTCCACTTGGCTGCCATTTATAAATAATTAACATATCTTGATCTTTCAGCTATATTGTGCATAGCGTGTCATGGAGAAGGAAGCCCTGCTGGCTACCTGGTGCTGTGACTTGATCAATACTTCTATAACACAAAGAAAGCTAATCAGCGATTATTCGGGGACCTATGACCCCACAGTCACGAGAGAAAAGTTTAAAATGAAAGATACTGCAATGTCGTGTGTTTTTGCTTTCAGGCAGGAAAATGTGCAGCTGGAATTATCTGGGCAGGAGAAAACAATGCTAACACCCATCACAGCAGTGAGATAAAACATTGCACACAAGGAACTGAGAACATTTTTCTGTGCCCTTTTTAAATGTATTCGTCTGCAAAATGCATCCAAGGGTGACACCAGCAAATAAGGGTTCCCTGTCATAAATCTAATTTGCTTCATTATTTATGAATTTTTCCACATTGTGTTGCAATTGCACATCCTCAGGTTGTTATCTTCTCATTACTGCAGCCGCACTCTGCAACATACAATCTGATCTCAGCCATGACGCAATTATGGCTGCTCTAATCGGTAGGAGGGGCACAAAAGTGCTGCCGCAGGGTGGAGTTGTGTACGTGAACATAAACACGTGCTATCAGTGATAGTCTGTGTAGTTTTAGATGGAGTTGAATAATTATTTGATGTGCATTTGAATGGATGCATACTGTAACATAACTGACAAAAATTACAGATGTATTTTTTTGGTTTGAATAAAGTACACCTGCTTGTTAGGCACACCTTCAAAGCAGTTTGTGTTACAGTTTCTTGACTTGTACAGATGCTGGTTTGGGCCCCAAGGCAGCTTTACACCTCAATACATTTGAAAATCTCTCCTCACCATGCATAGCATCTCACTTGTGATTCACTGTCACCTTTCAGTACCTACCAGTGGCAAATATAGCATATTTCCACTTACTTCTTCCTCATGTGTAGCACTGTGAGTGTATGTGACTTTTCAGCGCCCGTCATGAATCACTGAAGTTCCAAAAGCTTGTGAGAAGACATCTTAACCAAGAAGCATTTTGCAGAAGCCGATGGTGTGCTACCCAGTCCCTATCAAGCTGATTGATGAAAGGCTAATCATAAAACGCCCACCAAAGCTCCGGTTCATTGTCTCACAGACCTACTTGGGCTGGTGGGTCTCCCCATGTTCATGAATTTAAAGGTGTCTGCATGTCATTGACTTGCTGATGGACTGCTCTGCTGCGTGACAGACGTCAGGGAAACTCTGAAAGCAAACCTCCATTCTCAAAAGGATGAGTGGGGGTTTAAAGAGTGGGAGGAGCAGAGGAAGGGTGATGCATCCAGTAGTCTGGGATCACTGTGGCTGACTGACGTTCTTGATTCATCATCCAACAGCCTCATGGGCAGCATGGAGATATATATAAGCTGGGGCACACCTGCCAACAATAAAGACTCAAGACGTCCACCAACTGACCTCAGCCTGTTACCAAAGTTCAGGGTAAGTATTTACCATTTGGGGTTTGCATTTTGCATGTCTAACGCAAAATGCAAATATTTTTACTTTGCTTTTAATAACTACAGTTGTGCTAATTGCGGCTAATTATACTATTTCAACCTGCACACAATCCCAAAGGATCTCTGATTTATAACCATCACAAAGTTTCTATCATCATTAAGAATTATGAAATTCAAGTTTTCAGATTACAGTTTCAGTGATTAGTCCCGAGGTTTAAAAGACTTAATCCTACTTGAAACGGTGTTTCGTTAAGTTTTACTATTGGGCGCAAAAAAGGCACATTAAAAACAAATCTCCAGTTTTATCAAGCCCTGTCTTTTCTTGGTTTTGCGAATAGCTTCTGTTTTCAGTGTCTTCTCAAAAGTGATAAGTTACTTATAACTGCGTCCTGTCTTTAGTGCCTTGAGCGACACCGCAGCATGCTGCCCGTGAGAGCGGCTGATGTCCGGCACTGCGTCCTGACGAGCCGCTGGCTGCCCGCAGCTCTGGCGCTTCTCCTCCTTCTCTCCTCCAGCTTCAGCCGCGCTCACAGCACCACAGTGGAGCACGACTTCCACATTGTTCATAATGTAGACAACAGAAGTAAGACCCGTTTTCTTTAAATCATTCCGATTTGACTTTCCCGATAAGGATCAGATGGGATTTACGCGCTCAAAAAGAAAAAAAGAAGAAGAAAAAAAGAAAGCTAAATAGGCTATTACACTTTATTAAATCAACCACAATTTAATAAAGTGTGTGTCTGAGTGTATGGAATTCAATAGATCTAATGTAATTATTTCTTAATAATCCTATTATATCCATTGAAATCTTTATTTCCAGTTATTAAGTTTAAAGAAATGCTGTCTGTCAGTGTAACCAGGAGACTTTCTGTTATCAGACTTTAAACTGATTTGGTTAATTACACACTGTTTAATTCAGAGTGAGGAAATGCTAACCGGGTTTCACCTTCCACCAGCCATCAAATGTAAATTCAGTATGTGGTTGTGTCATTATTGGAGTACTAATACTGGCTCCCCACGCTGGATATTTTGTTACTGAATTAAATGTTTTGATAGAAACGCATTTGTTAATTTATTAATACTGTTGATCGGCCTTCTGTGTTGTTGCACACTAAACGTTCTGAACAGATGTGAGCATTCATGCGTTTCAGGAGTTGTTTAAAGACTGAAAACACATTTGGCAGTTAATTTGAAAGGCTTTCAGACTTTACATGGTAATATATCAGAATGCCATTGTTTTAGGTCTGAATGATAGCCACTAAAAGACAATCTTTTTAAAAAAGGGAGGGGGGAAAAGGCAAAATCATGCCGTTTTGTGGCTGTAATAGTAGTATTTGTCCTCACAGTCCGTCCACTAACAGAATATTTAACCACCACTTTCCTAAATATTAATTCTGTTTTCAAACATAGCTGTTAACATCTTGTATGGATCCCTTGCTTTATGTGGCACTGATAAACTTGTCTCTGCTTGGTTTCCAGGTCCAGAGATAGATCCATTCTGGTATGTGGGGCGTGGGGTGAGACCCATTGGGCGCTTTGGGAAGAGGCACAGCAGTCTGGAGGCTCTGGGCAGCGATGGGATGCCCGTCGTCAGGACGTTGGAGCTGCTGCTCAGCAGCCTGAGAAACAAGGAGAACCTTGGAAAAGTGCTCGACGGGGAGGACGGTGATTGGCTACCGTGATGTGCTCTCCTCCCCACATCCAAAAACTCCGTTTTATTTTTCGTTTGTCATTTTTTAAAAATCGACACTATATACACGTCTTCATAATTATATTTCTCTTGTGTCTGTTATGAGCCTCACCCATGTCTGTACATAAAAATGCACTCTACATTGATTAATAAATCAGGATGTCATGATTATATCTGTTGACAACCTTGCTTGTAACTTTCGTGAGTGTGAAGGCAAACATTTTCTTTGAAAAAACAAGCAAACAAAACACAATTTTAAGTTTGCGAATTTTATTTATTTCATAATACATTTTTTTCTCAGAGTACTGTGGCACATAGAGAATCTGCATTTTTTTTCTTTTTTTGCTTGTTAATAATTTCCCCAACATATCGTATGGATTGCAACAAACAATTGCACATAAAAGTGAATGGCCCGCCTGTGGAGCTGTGCACAGTGAACCTCTTCATAGTCGTTCACACTGGATTTAAACAGGAACAAAAGCAACATTTGTTTTTAGCTCTGGGAGAATCTCATCACTTCTCAGTATCCGCGACACTGTTCCAACAACCAACGAGACGTCCTGTGCAATTCCAGCCTCACAAGTCATGACAATTATACACAGTCTCTTGCACAACACTGAACGATTTGTCAACTATGATTGGGCAATAAACACATTATCATATCATATCCATGTTTTTCACACATATAGTATATTAACAAATTCTGCAATGAGATATTGTTACTTTTTTAAATTATTTTTTTTACATTAGAAAAATACAGGACACTGATGATTGGACCCTTGTGGCTGTGCTTCTTAGAGAGACATTTTTCATCAGTTTGATAAAGCCAGAAACATGCTCTTTTTTACATCAACACCTCTGGAGAACAAGATTGACAAAAAATACAAGATCAATGTGCAAACCCAAGATGCGAAAGGCTGGGGATGAAAAGGTCACTAATAGAAGGGGCAGAGCATTCATACAGAAGATCATCACACCTTTCAAACACTATCAGAGAATCCAAACATGCTCTTATTAAGCTGGAGCCAAAGCAAGAACTCTGATAACTGTATGCATGGCTAACATAAAATCTCCCAAAACTGAAAGGCAGTATTCTCGTGTTTAAGGAGTACAAGTGTGCCTCTCATCACCTGTGTTTTCAAAGCATTTACCATCGTCATTACTGGCAGAACATCGAATGGTAAATGCAAGCTTACACTGAAAGCAATTTGAGTCATCACACATAAGAGAGTCTGGTAGGACTGACTGAGGTGGGTTCCTTTGAGGAGAGAATAAAGCCTTTAATTTGCAATAGTACTTATTTCAGTGGTATTGCATAAAAACGTTCAGTACAAAAATAAATTGCTCGTAACAAAATCATGGTTTCATGGCATTTGTTATATAGCCCGTCAGACTTTCTTATGTAAAAATCTTTACAAGAATCTTTGAATGCAACACAAAAGATCAGACGTGACCCCGGTAAAGGGAAAACATGAAAATACTCTTTTTTTTTCTCCTTAAATAAAAGGCCACAACGTTTGAAAGTAAACAAAGAAAGTGACAGGGAGGAGGAAGAATGGCTTTGCGTTGGAGAAACTACATATGTCACGGAGGAGGATTTTCAGACCCAACTTGAATATCAGATGGATGCCATCTTCATCTGCTTTATCCGAGGCCGGGTCGCGGGGGCAGCAGCCTAAGCAGAGAGGCCCAGACCTCCCTCGCCCCAGCCACCTCCACCGGCTTATCCAGGTGTTCCCCCGGATAAGCTGGATGGATGCTCCATGCAAACTATTTTTTTAATTTTGATCTATTTAAATGTTGTAACCCACAATTTCCAATATGTGAATGTATCTACAAATCAGCTTTTTCTTTCCTAAATAAATTTACACACTCCTCACCAGTGAAATGTCAGCATGGCAAATGGATGCTTAGCTTAGCTGAGAGACTAAAAAAGGAGGAAGCGGCGAGCTTGGTTCTGTCCAGCTCCCTTCGGTTTCGGATTATCATTAGCTGCCCATTTCTCAATTTGACCTCTCCTTTTTTCTTGATACAAGTTTGACAGTTTGCCTTGACAGTGGCTGGACTAAGTTACTTAGGTCACAGCAAGAAATTAAATGATTATATTTCCAACATGTTGACCTGGTCTTTTAACTAGCTTAATTTCTTCTCAGCTACAGTTTCTCAATGTGCTATTCCTTTATAGTCATCAAGCACATGGTGCAACGGACAAATCCTCCCCCAAACAAAACCAAAACACTGGTGACGTGATACTTTGAACATCTAAACAGCTCTTTTTTTCCAACTCTTTTCTGGTCTGCTTGTGATTTGTATAAATCAATAAAATATTGAAGGTTACAATCATCCCCATTTGGTGATTACCATCTGATAGCTATATGCGGGTGGATATTGACAATCATCAAAAAAAACAAAACAGTTTGAATAAATCCCCCGTAACATTTCTTGGTTCATGGTGACAAAGACGATGCAGTATAAAACATGGCTCAGCCTCTTTTCAGGACACTGAATCACACAAATTTTCTTATGATTTTCCACAGCTTCATTGCACATTAATTCACAACACTCTTGCAAACAGATAGAAAACTGAGTTTTTCTTTATCTGTACATATATATTCTTTTAAGTCGGTTTATGAGGAGTGTTTGCAGATCTTAAGGCAGAGAAACCGACTGTTAAATAACATATTTCTGTGTGTGTGTGTGTGTGAGTCTATGTGTGTGCAGTAAGGAGGAAAAACAGCATGAAATAGATCTTGTTAAAAGAGAAAGATCCAGCGATGTCTTCTTTGATCTCTTTAACTGATGGGTACTGAGCTTGTGTGAGGAATGAGTGCTGAGTTGGGTTACACAGGGCAGGTAGTGGCCCCTGCTTGGCCTGGAGCTAGAGGCAGATGCTGGGTCAAGGCACTGGATGTGAAGAGCCCCTGTCCCCGGGGCTTGAAAATAGCCCTGAGGGACTCATTGTGCTGTTGACTGTCACTATGGCCGAAATACTTTAACCTGCTGCTCTGGCTCCAACTTCTCTGAAATGAGAATAAATGCCACATTTTTATTTTAAGAAAAGCACGTGTGTCTTGATTCATGCTCAATCATCCAGGTAAGGAAATCCCCAAAAAGTTGATTCTGTTCATCTGGATATATCGTTTTCCCGATGATGCTACATCCAGATGAACAGAATCAACTTTTTGGGAAAAATCACATATATGTGTATTTATGTCCTTTGTCCTGTCTCCATCCTTCACCCCCAACCTATCATGACAGACAGCCATGATAGGTTGAGGTAGCCTGAGCCTAGATCTGAAAAAGTGAGATAGTGAGTACAAGCAGAGGAAATGGGCATCCTCCTTAGGGTGTCTTGGTTCTCCTTTAGGTAAGATTAGGTGCGGAGCGCAGTCATTGAGGCGGTACTCACTGTACAGCTGCTACACCTCCACATCAAAAGGAACCAACTGAGGTGGTTCAGGAATCTGACTAGGATGTCTCCTCGGCACTTTCTACATGAGGTGTTTTGGGCATGTCTTGGAGGCCCTGGGCAGGACATGCTGGAGAAATTACATCTAGCATCTGGTTTCGGAATGTCACAGTGTTTTCCCATGAAACTCTCAACTACTGTTGTTTTAAGCAATAAATCATGTTTCTGGAAACTGCCAGATAAAATGAAGGTTTCATAAAACAACGTGTATACTCCTTTCACAGAGCTCTGCAAACTGGCTCTAACCTGAATAGGAGTGGGGTCTCCAGTACACATTAGAGTAATTAGACAATTCAGTATCCTAAACTGGCAGATTTATGACATGGCAGTGGTAAAAGACAGATTTTGATAGTTCGTGATGGGGGTAGTACACACAGTTGCAAAAGCTTCATCACAACCTTGGTTTAAACAAGTCATTTATATTTATTCCATAATGTTGTATTGGATCAAAAAGTGCTTTTCCTCATGATCATTTCAAAGCAACAAGAAGGTTTGGTGGTGTATAGCTAAATGTCAGTATATTTTCACTACAAATGTGGAGCACGTTGTATGGACTGACAGAAGGAACACACTAAGGTGGAATTACTGAATCAATGTCTTGGTCACTGAGTTTGACCCATTGTCCTTTCTGCTGTCTCTCTTTGGAGCTTTGCTAAAAAGCCACCCTGAATCAAAGTCATTGTGTAGATGACGGTGAAGAAAAAACAGAGAGACAAAAAAGAAAATAAAGAAAGCTGCAGCAGAAAGAGGCTTTTCACGAATATGAAAAGGAACCGACTTACAGTTGGTTGATAAAACAGCCTTATCCCCCTGGACTGTGTGTGTGTTTCCATTTGGCTGCTTTACATCTAATGGAGCTTTTCAGTTACTTAGTCTCTTTTTAGCAAATGTATTCACTTTTACATCCATTCAATGGCCTCTCTCTTCTTTTAGGACAAAGCATAAAATGTGAGATGTTAACTAAGGCCGAATAAAAATGTCCCTCCCCTCTGTCTCAGTTCCCATCTCTAGGTGTCTCGGTTTCACACGCGTACATAAGCATACACGTTCACACTTTGTGTATATACAAGGCTGTACCCTGCATATGTCCGCAGTTTATTTCAGTTTTGTTTTTTAAAAAATGCATAAACACATTTTTCTTTATCTCAACATAATAGATTTCTCCAAAGTGAGCAAAATTGGCACGTTTGGTACCTTTTAGTGGAGGCGCTGGAAGCTTCCTCCTCTGATGGCGTGATGAGTCCAGGGTTTGAGGCTGTAATGAGAATATTACCATCGCTCATCTATTATAGTTCATTAAAATCAACAAACCAACCATATCTGACCATTTCTTTATTCCAATAACCATTCATTACTATATAAGCACAGACAAGTTCATCAGTTACACCAATACTCTTTAAAGACATTACATATGGCCTGAAAGTACAAAACAAATTGCAAAAGATTAAGCGTGCAGGAAGGCCAGTGAGTACCTTAGACTTTGGCTTGAGCTTGGAGAAGCGATTGCAGACAGTCACGTTCAGCCCAGCCGTTTTCAGAGCTGATATTCTTGCCTCAATGTTTGATATCTTAAAGCAAAAAGATGATTTTTTTCAAGAGAATTTAAGGTAATAGTTCTTCTTATCTTTGTTCAGGGTTTAGTAAGACTATAACATATGATTAGCAGTATAAAGATGTGTGCAAACAGTCATCGATCCTCTGAAGTACCTGCAGTTCAGACTGCTGGACTTGAGCAGCCGCGGTAGCCACTTGATCTTCCAGGAAGGCCAGCTCTTGGTCTGTCGTCCCACTGCTAATACTGCGGGCGCAGTGCTCTAGGTCTCCCAGTGCTCCCTCGAGGCCATACACCGCACCAGCAGCAAGATAAACCTGCACAGAAAAGAGCAAAACCTTTAGTTCCCATAAGCACCACTGATTCAGGAGGCAAAACTACTGGGTGGAGGTGCTCTCTAGCTTACATTCTCCTCCATTTTGGTAAGCCTCTGGTCCAACCTGCGGGTCTCAGAGCTGCTGGATATGGGAGAAGCACTCATAGACTCAGAAGGGGTGTAGCTCTCGCCTCCCGCCTCACCAATCAGGTCCTCAGTAGCATTCAAAACCTTTAGCACCTCCGTGGTGATGCTGCAGAGCGAAGCCGCTGAGCACTTCTGCTCCAGTCAAAGAACAAATAGAATAAACAGACCGTTTGAATTCAAGTGAGATTAAAATGAATTCAAGTGAAATGTCCAGAAACACTGGAGTCAGAGAGAAAACCTTATTACTCACACTGTTAAAGAGACTTAATGTGTGAGAAAAGCAGAAAATGTCAAGCAAGTACATCTAATCTGTAAACATCACCTTAAGGGCAAGGGCTTAATGTAGTGTAATACACATGAAATGATAATGAAAAATATATTTCATTTCGAGAGCAAGGGGATGTGACAAAAGGCAATTATGCAACTATTCAATTTTGGAACATTATGCAATCATTAGCGCTGTAAAAACATCCCCATTTCAAAAATGAATGTGAGCCAATAAAGATAATGCGGCATCATGTTTTAATCAGCTGCATTAGCCCCCTTTGGTTTTCACAATGTAAAGCCTTAAAAATAATAATACGTGAATAAAAAAGAACATTTTGCAGGTGACAAGCGCACATATATTTGTCACTCTGGTCGCCTAATTAATGTTTTGTGAGGACCCACATCTACACATGCTTGACCTGGATAAGCAGTCAGAGGGTGCAGAACAGGGATGTGAGAAATGGGGTAATGAGGTCTCAAGACAAAGCCAGAGAAGTGAGTCATCTTCAGTTGTTGTTGTTTTTTTTCTTAGGCTTTGAATTGGAAAATGATGGCACTGTGGACACACCATCTCTGGTCACTGAGCTTCAGGAAAGCAATTGCAGTTTGGATGTGAAGCTGAGGATTGGATCATTACTCAAAATAATCTAACATCTGCCAGTAGAGGAGATAAGATTGTCGATTGATGCCTCGGCTAATCAGGAAATGGAAATGACTTAAGTCAGCTGTGGAGATCTCTCATTTCAGCCAAACCCAAGCAGCCTGCCTCCAAATTTATGTCAAATAATGTGACAAATAATGATTCAAAAGTAAAGACGGTGAGTGAAGAAAGTTGCCGTTTCATCCTCTTGAGCTCATGTAAACACTGAGCAAGAATAAGAAATAGCAGTAAAGAGAGAAAGATGTTATTCCATAATGAATGAATAATTTGCTGAAGCTTTGATCAGTGGGATCGGAAGTACATCGATCCCTCTCGGGCACAGTGTGACAGTCCGAAAAGCCGGATTTTAGCCGGAGAAGGTAAGTGATGAAAAAGAGACCAGATGCTGGTTATCTTTTTTTCCTTTTTAAATCACTATCGATCGATCTTAAAAAAGAATGAGACGCAGAGATGGACACAGTGAGGTATCGATTTGGGTTGGTCAAAGGAGGAGTGGAGATGTGCTGATCCACTTCAAAGAAGTAGGCCATCACCCGTCTGATCAAACAGTCATCACAGACACTGATATCTCACTCCTATCAATGAGGAAAGTTGATCCTAGAACATAAAAAACAAAGAAACTAGTTTGATGCCTTTTGAATATAGGAATATGTCACACACAGGGAAGATAAATAAATAAGGAAGTCAGATTGGCGTACAGGAATAAAAAGTTGTTGTTCAACTTTTTTTCCTGTATCGTTCCCTCTGTGCATACACCGGGCCCAATTACCTTCTCCACCCTGAGGGCTAATCTCTAAAGCCTCAAAGCCTCAAATGACACCACCTGTGTCCACAGCAGTGGTTCTAGTGGGGATGAGCTCATAAGGGCATGAAAAGTAATGAACACAGGTGGTTGATATTTTGTGAATCTGGGATTATTTATTCAATATTCCTTGCTTTATGTCTATTTCTGTACACCATCCAGACCCTTACCTGCTGAAGATCACGTACGCTGAAAATGCTGTGAATTAGTACGACGGCAGTGAGCTACTCGGTTTTCATTCGGATTCATTTAATAAAGGCAAAACACTAGATATCGCTTCAAAAAGGCGCAAATATCACGGCTATGGTCACACGTTTTCCTCTATTCACATCGCACTGAGGCGTCCTGGCGGATTTGTAAAGGGAGCTGTGAAAGCCATCAGAAATAGATCACACCAGTACATGTGTCATACAAGCTGGAAGAGGCAAGCATTACTCATAGAAGCCCTTAGAATGAGTCTGCTTAATGATCAGCATCGACCCTCATGCCTCAGATGTATTGTCCAAGTGTGTACGTGTGTCCCATCTATCTGACTTTGTGTAGTTATTGATTTCTCAGTGCTGAGTTGATTATAAATGCAAAAAAAAAAAAAAGCAACTTTAAATATGAGCTGGAACAATACTTTTGACATAACAGATTGTAGTTTTGACATCTAGTTATTTAAAGTTTATTTTACCTGCCCAATATATGTCAAAAGTCATACATTAAACAATAAAGATTTCTGATAATACGCATACTTTTGTAGTGCACAAGAAATCAAAGTAATTTACAGTCTTAAACAGAAAAGTGAAGAAACGAATAACCTTCAGAAAGCCTGGAAACCTACTGCTCAACACACAGTCTCGCCCCTTGGAAGCAAAATGAAGGGATATGAGGGGTTTGCACAGCACTGTATGGACTGATAAAGAGTCCAAAAAAATTAGACCATTTTAATCATATGTATGCAATCATAATGCAATTTACTACAGTGCATGTAAATAAGATATTAAGGTCATAAATGAAATGGGATGGCTGCAGGTTTGTGTATCCTTGTGCATGACTTCCAACTACATCCTCTTTCTAGCCCTTATATCTCACCTGCTGTAAGACAGAGGAGAGCAACTGAAGCCTCTGAAGTTGCTCCAAGTCATTCTGTCCCACCTGACACATATGCACATACAGAAAGCACACACACGTTTACCAGGAACACACAGACCAGACAAAAAACTCAAAAACAACACAGCAAACCAGAGAAAACATGGGATGAGGGACAGATAATGACAGCACTGATTGTCAGGTAAATAACACAGGAGGTTGTGATAGGAAATAGATTTTGAAGGCACAAAAAAAAAGAATTTAAAAGCTTACAAACAGGCAACAAACAGACTGCAATGCAAGCACATGCAGAAGACGCTCTGCAGATGAAAATCAAATCTTGTGTACATCTCCCCACCTGGTTGTTTGACAGCGCCCCCTCGTGGGAAGAAGGGGTAACAGCAGGCGAACTTGCACTGGATCCGCTCCTCGCTCCCCCTTTCGGTCCCGCTTCCTTCTCCGCATCTCGTTTATGTTGTCTCTTACTCTGCCTGTTGGGTTCTCTTTTGTCTCCTCTCTTTTGTTCCTGGTCTTCCACTTTCATATCTAAACTCTCGCATGCCTTCTCAAACCTCCTCTCCCGACTTCTGCCGTCTTCTCTCACCGAGGGACTCTTTATTAGCTTCTCGCTTCTTTTAATCTCTTGTCCGTTCACTTGTTCTACTGCTTCGCTTGCTCTCTCTCTTGATTTGTCACTCACTCGCTGCCTCTCTCGCTCTCTTTCCTTTGGCTTCAATTTCTCTCTCTGTCTGTCACTTTCTTTATCCGTCTGCCTGTCTGCAGGCCAGTTTGTGCACTCTTCCTCAGACGAGCTGCTGTCTTTGCTGTTGGCACTGATGACCAGCTGACCAAGTCTAGACTGCAGCTCCCCTTCTAGGGGATCTCTGGTTGTGGATCCAGGCCCTGAGCTACTGGATGAGAGCTCTCGCCCCAGGGTCAAGGAGGGTGGCTGAGAAGGGCTGGGGACCGGTGAATTTGGCGCCAGTGTGTCCAGGTCCTCTGGCTCAGTTGTCATAGCATCTAATTTGAAGGCGTCTGGTGCAGCTGTGGCCACTGGTATAGTGTCAGATTTTGGCTGTTCCTCACTTAATCCCCTCTTCAGCAGGGCGTGGAGTAGAATACCACTGTTTTCCTTAAAGGTCGACATGTAAAATCAAAAGATAATTGTAAAAAATCGAGCAGGTAACCTATATTTGCAGATTTTAAAGACTAAAGCCTAACCCTAAAGAGAAAAGCAGCCTGAACTAGAGACCTTCATTTGGTTCCTTCTAATCGTGAAACAATGCTTTACAACCAAGCCGAACAGCCCCAATAAATAGATGCACAGATGGATTTTAAAGTGAGTTCCTCTTAACAACCAATAAGGAATCACTAAATTTTACCTGCACTAAGGGGTAGACGGACTGTGGATGGCTCTGGCCTCCAGTCCTGTTTTGCTCTGATGATGACTCCCTCTTACTCTTCCTGCGTCGCCGTGATCTTCTGACGGGATCACTTTGCCTCTCCTCTGCCTCGCTACTGTCTCCCATCACCTGGGAACAGTGACAGGAAGTAAACAGGTACATGTGCCACCGTTACATATCAGATTAAAGCTTTCACATGCTTTTCTTTCTAGGACTGTCTTTTGTTATCAGGTTTTAATTGAACGCAACTATTATTTCTGTATCTTTGTCGGCTCATTTGAGGCCTCTGCACCAAGGACTGCAAGTAAAAACTCACGTATCTTTTGTTCTCTATTGTTGTCTCTACTAAAAAAAAGAGCTAACTGGGGGGTGGGTACTTTTCACTTAAGGAACATGGAGTCTCTTTTCAGAGTACAAAAAAGTGTAACAGGGAGCATCCCCAGTTCTACAAAAGCAGTCATGACCTTTTAATCAGCAAATAAAGAGCTGTTGAGTAATTAATTGATATAGGACTTTAAGACTGATAGCAATACCGATATTTGGTGAAGCCAATACTCTGATATATCAGTCAATATTCTTTCTTTCTTCCTTTTAGAATCTCTTAGGTTCTTCAGTTATGCTCTCTCCTGCTCTGCTGTTGATCAGCAGGTTGTTGTGCTTGTGATGATCTATACACGCAATTCCAACAGGCAAGTTGCAGAGTGCCCTCTGGTGGACAACATCAACACTGATAATATGGTTGAAAGGTGTTTGCAGATATTATAATTATAATATTTGCAGATATTAGTCCACCAACTACTTGGTATGGCTCTAAAATTCTCACTACAAAGGACAATATTTACATCTGACTTTGTAGAACAGGATAATTCAAAGACATCACCTTAGGGTTAAAGTTCACATCCAATGACTCTGATTGGACTGGGTATGGAGAAAAGTTCTGCTGAAGGTGTTGGTGATGCAGCGGCTGGTGATGAGGGTGAAGGTGTGTATCCGGTGGTCCTTTCTTCCTCATCAGATTGTGGGGTGGTTTACGGGGACACGCAGAAAGCACTGACGAGGCCTCGGAGTCTGAGTTGAGAGTCTCTGTGTTGGTGTACTGCCCCGAGGATGGTGAGGTGACCGGGAGATGCTGAGTGTAAATCCACTCGGGGTCGTGCTGGGAGTCCGTGTAGTAAGTCTCATCTGACAGTTTGCGGCGAAACTGCCTCAGCGCTGCACCCCAGCCACCTTCATCGTCCTCCTCTGAGTCAGATCCCATCTCGTCGTAAGCGGAGACAACGCCAGACTCCTTTTCCAGCACGCTGAACAACAGGCTCTTCCTCTTGGTGAGCAGGCTGGGCCGAGACAGCTGGGAACTGTGCAGGGCAATCCAGTTGCCGTCTGGACTCTGGAGCACTGAAGAGGCACCTGGATGAAAATCACAAGCAGCAGCAGGAAGTATAGAAGAACAGAGTCAACTGCAGGGATTCAGAGAGTACTAAATAAATTCAATATCCATACTCTCAATAAAATTATATGAGGCTAATATAGAGCAATGCATGGGGTAAATTTCTACAAATAATTTGTATGTCTTTGTATGTAGGTGCATCTTTACGACATGTAAAAGTAAATCTATGGCCTTTTTCTAAAAATCTTTAAATCTATTCAGTTATGCATCTACACAAAGTTATATTTAAACTGATAAAAGCGAAATGGAAAGCTGCTCAACCAAAAAGAGTCTGTGAGTGTGACTTTTACTCGAGTTATCCAGGCGATCCATGCTCTTCCAGGTGGGTAAAGATGTGGCCGCCTTTGGCTCCCTTTTCAGAGAAGCGTATTCCTGCAAGCCGTCGTTGCCGCCACCGGCCTCAGCTACCTCCTCCTCTGGACCCTTCTCTGGGGAGTCGTCACTGGTGAGAGAGAACGCTGACCGCAACCGCTGCAAGAACAAACATTGACACACACACAGGTAAATACAGAGAAATATGACACAGATCCAAAGAATGGTACACAACTCTGTTGACAAGTTCTTTCTTTTTTTTTTAGTTTTTTGTTGACAGGAAGTTCAGACAGATTTTTAGCTGAGAAACAGAGATAACTGGCACTTGGCCAGAAAAGATAATATCCATATATAGTAATTAAGTAATACACATAAGAGCATTTGGTCCATCTGGACAATTCACTTCCTCTCCAGCAATAAAAAAACCCCTAAAACGTCACTACTATGCCGGCTGTAATTTACCATTCTCACCAGCAGGTGGAGCTATAACACTGAGCAAATATCTACTAAGCAGTTCCTGTGATTCTTTCTGTGTGAAACAAATAAAAGTTATACATTTACATTAGCTCAAGATTTTAATATACTAAATCACTAGTCATTTATTACTTAATTTTTGTGTATTGTGTATTTTTGTGTAATATTTGTGTATCTGTGGAACAACATAATTTACATTCATGAGAGCTTTTTGGTGCATTTTACATTTGGCAGCTTTGAATAGTGTCTGATCTGTACTCTGGCGTCAATTCGAAAAATAAGCTAAGCTAAGCTATACTTTATTCTTCTCCCAAATTTGAGAAATTAATTGCAGAATTAAACACACAAAAATTCCTCTTTAAAAAGGGTGGGGTACAACATTAAGGTTTAGTGTTACACCGCGTAAGTACGCACGTGAGTGTAAATCTGCATGCTTTGTCTGTCAGTGAGTGGTTTTGTAGAGAGCTGATAAACACAGCTTATCCCATGGCAGGCAGAGCAGTCGAGGAGGATCCCTGCGTATTTCACAAGACTTTGATCTTCACTGAGTGAAACAGCAGGAAACTGAAGGCAGAGCCCCGGGGAGAGCAGCCTTGATGCTCTGCACACACACAGGACGATGACAAATCTCCAGGAGTCCTTGGTGACTTGTAGTATGAACCCGTGCCAGGTTTGTGTACTATTGATTTGCCTATGTGTTCCTGTGTGAGGACTTGCTGTAGTTGGCATATTGTATTATCTTTTTTCAAAAAAAAAAGGACCTTTCCCTCAAACCCTCAACAGTAAGTAAACTCTTCCAGAATTCTCCAACACATCATTAAGAAAAATTAGTATTAAAAAAAAAGAGTCTGAGGAAAAAAATACAGCTTATATTAGGAAATCTAATCGTACTACCTAATTTCAAGTGACTGCATTCACAGTTAGTCAAAAAAAGAGAACCTGTCATCGGTGGGTCACGTACAGAGCAGTATGTGATCCATGCTACTAAGAAATCACACACTGTAGTGCCTCTTAGAAGTGTCTCATTGGCTATGTCCTTCTTTAATATACCGGTTATGCTTTATCTGTATTTATTCTGCATGTTTGTTTTTGACTTAAATAGAGATGGCTGAATACGGCAGCATGACATGCTCCATATGTCCCAACAGTTTAGACTGACACAGGGACTCACATAGAGAGAGTAGGAGGTTTTGAGCGGGTCTTGTGGTCCTTGTGATGAAGTGTGAGGCTGAGAAGGAGAGGGCAGTTCACTGGGCTGGATCAGAGACTGAGACTGAGGCCAGACAAAGTCAAACTCTGTCTGCATCTCTGAACGCTTCCTTCTCTGGATGATCTGAGGGAAAAGAAAAAGAAAAAAAGGAAGTGAAGAAGGCGATGAGGAGAGAGAACATGACAGAGACTGTGCATACAAGCTATGAGGCGTACACAACACGCTTTTTAAAAGGATGAACTAGAATAATAAATGCACAATGGAAAGCAGAAATGCGCTCGTACAACAGAATTTTATGTTTAGCCATTAATAATTTTTAAAGCGATGATTTAATTTTCATTTAAATTTTATTGTAACATTATGTGCTGAAATCTTCAAAGTATTTCATTTCCAGTGAACTGATTTCCAACACGTTTGACTTTAAACTCAAAGGCAATCAAACAACTGCAGATCCTGGCTCCACTCACTATCTGCATGCAAATTAAATGCCACGTGTAAAATTAAAGCAGTTGTCACTTGAATTTTAAAGTAATTTATGCAGATTGTGACACTCTAAATTATCATTTTCGAAGACCTTCTGCTCTTTTCTTGCTTGAAAATTATTTCCTGTGCCATATTTCACTAAAACGTTATATAAGTGCAATGACTTCTGTTTGAAATTATAGAGTAAAAGCGTAATTATTTGTCAATCCATTTGTAAAGGGTGGAGAGGGAAGGCATAGCCTGAAGTGCTACATTTTTTTTTATTTTGAAAGATTTTAGCTGCAATTAATGCTTCCACATAAAAGAGACGAATAAACCTGCAGTAAAGTAATACCTACTTTTTGTACAATGGTTGTGGCGAGTTCTTCTATGAGCTCCTCTTTGTGGTCCCGCAGATACCGAGCCTCATTCTGTTTCTCCTACACACACACACAGACACACACACACACACACACACAGCATATTCAGTTCAAAGTGAATGTGAATTACCAAGAGAGAGTCTGTGCAAAGGTCTTTGCCAAAAACCATGACTGTATCCAGCTGATACTGAGACCAAGAGGGAGGCAAGAGAAGAGGAGAAGTAAGAAGCCATGACAGTGATATAGGGGATTGAAAATATGGGGATGGAGAGCAGGAAGGCAATACGAAAGCTCTGAAAAGTGGGGGGAAGAAAAGAGGAGGCAGAGGACAAGAGAGGGAGAGGAGAAGGGGAAGAGAGGGATGTCTTACCAAGCTGTCACTGAACTCCTCTGCCTTAGCAATGGCCTCCTCTATAGCCTCCTCAGCAACACGCAGGGCAACTGTGAGTGTCTCTGCCATACTGTGCCCTGGTAACACAACACAGCGCACACAAGAATAAATGCATGCATACATGTATACAGAGTTCCCTTAAACTTCCCTCACCTGTGGATGGTAATAGTGATCCACTGCTTCGCTCCAGAATGAACTAGACTACATAGAGAAAAGTAATGGGCCACATACAGGTTATACCTACAGTATCGACTTGAAACCCATGCCACAAAGCTCCCGGTGCACAGCTTTTGTGCTGATGTTAATGCCAATGGAGATTCGGTTCTATGCTGTTATTGAGTAAGCAAAGCGTCAGAGACTTTTATTAAGTCCATCAGCACTCTGCACAGAGAGACACAGACACCGCTTAATTAACTTTACACAAACCACTCTCAAATTCAATCTTTAAACGGCCAAATTTTTTAAACATTCGTAAAGGCACACTGCATGGCTAGTGCTTGATTTTATAAATCAGCGGCAATGGGACTGAAAAGACCTGAATCCAAAGATTTAGAGGTGTGGCCTAATATTTTGGTCCATTTGGCGCATTTAAATGAATATTTCCTGAAATTTCCTCCAGACATTCATAGTTTCCTAGAGCCCTAAATTACCTTATTTGAGCTTTTTGCACAAATGTTAGTTTCTAACTATTGCAGCAGTCATGCCATTGAAATTAGACAGGTGCTTTCTATTGTAAGGTAAAGACCCTGCATTAATACAGAGAAAACCCCAGCAATCAGACAACCCTCTACGACTAATTGGTTGGCAACAGTGGGAAGGAAAAACTCCTTTTAACAAGAAGAAACTGGCGCCATCTGCTGTGACCTGTTGGGCACAAGGGAAGGGACTGTGGAAGGGTGCCTTCTGTCCTGAATGTAATTATAATAGCTAATGGTTAAACACAGTGGTGTAGAAACTAGAGATGGCACGATACCACTTTTTTATGTCCGATACCGATACCGATATCATAAATTTGGCTATCTGCCGATACCGATATGAATCCGATATAGTGTTTTTTAATCAACAAAACAGTTTTTTAAAATATCGTTGCTGCATTTTGTATAAGTTCATACTCAAGTTTAAAACAACAACTACACTAAAGCTATTCTGTTATGCCTGTATGCAAAAAAAATATTTCATAGTTCAGCAATACTGATCAATCTAATAAACTTAAACCTGCACCATCCTCCCTATTCTGGTATAAAGAGTACTTAGCAGAAATATTAAGCAACCTAACTAATAGGGTTCCAACTCCCAGCAACAACAAAAATAAATAAATAAAAAATAGGGAACCACCCCTCACGCGCCACCTCATGATGCTTAATCGACGTAATCAACCTTAATTTGATGCAGTGTGGAAATAAAATGCACAGAAATCAATTATTTTTCAAGAAATATTAAATAGATTCAACATCTTTCTTCAGCAAAACTGCAGACTGCACAGATGGTACCTTCCCAAAGGAAAAAGTACTATAGCTTACTAGGGTATATTAGACTTAATAGTTACTATATACAGTAATGGACTTCTATACATTTTACATCAAATTAAAACTTTGGGTGTCAGATAATTATTTATTAAAAGCTAGACATTTTAAATGAGAATAAGAAAGAAAAGTATGTCTTTGTGCCCCCTTTTCCCTGTTAATGCCCCATCGGCCTCCCTGGCTAAACTTTGCTAGATCCGCCCCTGCACAGTTACCAGCGTCAGCTACGTAGAAAAAGATCCTGGAGTAGAAAGTAATATTAAATACATTCTAACAACAGCTTATCAAGCTTAAACGTGCTGCTGTTGTTCAGCCGCTGGTTTCCTCTTTCTGGTGCAAAGTGGGCCAAAAGCAAACTAGAGACACGGACTCGCGACAGAAAAGCTGATCAGCTGATCGTTAAGCAGTTTCATGATCGAAGTAGCAGCAGGAGAGGCAGTCGCTTGTTAAGCTTAACGCAGCTTCCACATAAAAGAGATGAATAAACCTGCAGTAAAGTAATACCTACTTTTTGTACAATGGTTGTGGCGAGTTCTTCTATGAGCTCCTCTTTGTGGTCCCGCAGATACCGAGCCTCATTCTGTTTCTCCTACACACACACACAGACACACACCGACTGGTAGGAAAGTGGGTGGAACTGCACGTCGATTGTGATATTTAATGGATCGGATTACATTTTTTATTTTTCTCCGATATCCGCTCCAGTAATTTAGGTCAGTATTGGACCGATACCGATACGTAATATCGGATCGGTCCATCTCTAGTAGAAACACAGTGAAAAAGAGTGAGTGAAGAAGAAATGCTAAGTGTTTAATGGGAGCAGCCTGAGACCATTGGTGCATAATTAAGGTAGGTTTTCAGGGTCACCTGATCTAGTTCCATCTCCTTTATCAAAAAGGAAGTTTTAAGCTTAATCTTAAACAGTCTGTCTCCCAAATCCAAACTGGGAGCTGGTTCCACAGAAGAGTCCTGAAAGCTGTCGACTCTGCCTCCCATTCTACATTTAAATACCCCAGGAGCCACAAGTAAACTAGCAGTCTGAGAATCAAGTGCTCTATTGTGGTGATATGATACTATGAGGTCTAAAAGATAAGATGGGGACTGATTATTCAAAATATTATTCAAAATGCTAGATTTAACAGGGATCCATTGAAGGCAAGGTAATATGGGAGAAATACGCTCTTTCTCCTTCTAGTTCCTATTTAGTGCCTGCTTAGTGCTGATGTTGCTAGGATGCTGAAATTCAAACGATTTTATTTAATGTGTACAACGACCCTCAGTTTGACTCATACTACGATTATTTTACCCTTGCTTTAAATCATCATAAAAGAGCGCAGTTTTGTTGGCATTTCTGACACACCTATAAACACAAATACACACATACACACATTAAGCATATGGTATTTTTTTTCTGCATGGGCCTTTTAGAAGTTGACATTATCTAAATGGCAGATCTTGATCACTGCACACAGCAGATAATTACCAGTAAACAAACAAAATTGGGTTTGTTTATTGTCAGCCGCATATCTTGTTAGCATATTTATCCATTTATGAAAGCGTACGTGTAAATATAATAAGCATCCACAAGAAAATCTGCTGTCTGTGGTGAGCACAGGGCGGGAATTTTATTTATGTGCACTTTTGCATGAAAGGAGGTTTATTTGCATTTGCATCCAGGAGATATAGAAAAGCACAAGCATGCTGATTCTACCTGTGGCAGGAATTACTCATCTGCAGTGCCACAAAACGCCGCCCTCCCATCACCGCATCCCTCACCTTCGCTCTGCTTGTAGAAGGCGGAGTCACTGCCGCAGACGCTGCCATCGTTGTCGTTGCTTCCCTCGTGAACGCTGCTTTCTGAAACACAGAGGTCGTGAAACGAAGCCTTCAGATAAAAGCTTTCAAACACAGCCTGTCACAGAACTTCAAATATCCTGCGTGTATCATTCCAGAAAATAGAATCGCCGCATGCTTTTTTTTTTTGTTCTGTCACCACGTTAAAAGTAGGTTACACTGCTAATGTCACCAAGACCTCTTTTTCTACTCTCGTCAACTGGATTCCCAACTGCACTTTTGTCATCTTGTCAATTTGTATTGTTTCGCTTCTTCGACTCGGCGCCATTTCCCAATTGTGATGTTTAAAAGAAAAAGAAAAAGAAATAAACAAAAATAAGATGACAGTTGAAAGAAAATGACAATTCATCTGATAATTCCCTTTGCCTTTCAAACAAATGACATGTTTTTGCTCACCAAGGACACTTTCTCTTAAGCATCACAGTGCAGTGGTGTGTTGTTTTTCCTGTGTGTGTTTTATGTCTAATTCAGGCCAACTCTCTTGTGAGTCTGTGCTATATGTGTGCAGTTATCTTTTTTGAGCAAATTTCTAAAATCTAGAGTTACAGCAAAAGGGACGTTCCTGTAACTCAAGATGGAAATTTGACAGGTCTACTTAAAGAGCTGTGAAACCCCAGAGAAGGAGTAGTAGTTACTATGTGCCCGCCTTCAAAACCAAATATTCCCTTAGTGGCCCATTAACTCCTGTTAGATATCTCCCCTGTGGTTCCCATTTATTGTGGCCTTTCACATCAATCTAGCTGTTAAAAAAATGAAAAGGGAGCACGTGGACATGCAGATTTTAAGAAGACAAACTGTCAGATGACCCTAGAGAGCTCTCTGGGTGAATTTCCAACTTAGCCTCTGATATAAGTCCTTCTCAAACATGAATCCTTGCTCTTTTTCCGTCTTTGGTTTTCACTTCAGCTTGTTTCCACTTAGCACTCGGAGCCAAAACAAAAACCAAACTTCTACTCAAAGCCTAGGCTTTGTCCCAACATTTCAGCCCCTGCTGCTAACAAAACCCACAAGCAAGACTAAATTCCATGATTCCCACTCTTGGCCCGTCTCCTATAGCTTCTGCCGTTAATCTAGCCCCGATGCTGCTCCTGTTGGACGGGCTGCTGTCACTGACTAAATACACAGAAGCAGCAGAATGTGCCCGATGGTTTGGTGCAAGTCTGCCACTGATCTCTGCCACAGCTAACTGCAACACTGCCAAGAAAACAGGCAAACCAGAGCCATCACTCTTTCACACTCCAGTGTTTCTATTGGATGAAAGGTGGATATCTCCCCTGAATATGTACATTTTGCAAGGAGCAGCAATAAGTCTTATAAAAGGCTTTCAGCCTGGGTTTAATGGGTCCTACGGATGAAAAAAGGAAGCCAAGTAAACAAAAAAAACAAATCCATCAAAATTACAGAAACAGCATTTTCTCCATTCCCCCATGAGAGCAGCAGTAACAGAGCCAGCTGTCAGCCGTGCTGTACTAGTCCAACTCTACAGCAAGATGAACTACTGTTTGTCAAAGCTCTGCAACATTATAGTGCAGAGCCCGAAAGCCTCTAAACTGCTATATTACTTCTTTCTGACCCCCAGAAAAAACAATGTTGAACGTGCCTCTACGCACGGCTTTAAAGTCGCATTGGCCTCACTCTACTTTGAGGAGTTGTCATAGATTTTGCGCTGCCTCGTGCATGTCCACTTGTAAGCCCAGTTCTCCCAGTTGCAGTAAGGTATAACAAGTCCCCAAACTATTACATGCTCCACACCTCCTTTCCTCCTCCAAAGTTGTCTCACCTTGACTCACACGGAGTCCAACAGAGTGGTACTGTTCTCGCTTGGTTAGAGCTGAATTATAGTTTCTGACAGTGTGGAAGGGGACAATAGGTGGGGGAAATTACCTGCAGCTGCTCAGGACAATGTAGACACAGAAAAGACCGCTGTCACAGAAAGTGACACGCCTCACAAGAATCACACAGACACACACCGACTGGTAGGAAAGTGGGTGGAACTGCACGTCGACACAGAGGATGAAAATCTTTCTTAACCTTAATGGAAGCAGCCTGGAGCACGCTGTCGTTTATTCAGCGTATATTCATCACCGACGAGCACTTTACAAATTTAACAAAAAGTGCCTCCGCTCGCGACGAGCTGCAAACACAAAATTGACTTATCGCATAATAAAGTGAATACGGCAAATGTGTTGGCAAACAGTTGCTTATTTAACATTCCCCTCACCGACCGTTGAACAATATATCTGTCTTACTCCATTTGTAATGCTCTACTCTGCTCACCAGCAAAGTTGGGAATGTTTTCAGCAAACGGTGATTGGCTGGGTAGTGAATGCTTGATTTTTAACCTACATTAATATTTCAAAGCTCATTTCACGGAAAGAGTCGCCTGCTGCGGCTTGGAATTAGGTCGAAAACAGCCGTGAAAACAAAACAAAAATTTTTAAATGAAAGGCACAATTAGCTGGACAATTTCTAAATAAAATATATACCTGGATGTCCGTTTTAAATAAAGAACATCATTGCTTCTGATATTTTTGATGCCAAAAATAATTAGATGTTGTGAAATTATTCATATCACTAAGCTTTGCAGCATTTGTATAATGACAGTGACTGCCAAAGAGGGTTTACCACACCATTGTTTTATTTTCCATTCTTCCGCTCATCAATGAGTCACATGTCCAAAGCAGCTTTGTGGCTACTGGGTAATAGGACACAACAGAGTCATTAGTTTGCTCAGAATGACACTGATATCCATCATTACGTTTCCTTAAGGGGACAAATCCACCCCATACTGAAAATCTTTATATTTGAAGGTTGTTTAAATGTTTGGGGAAAGCTGAGATTTAGGCTAAGGTTAGCTTTACTAGTAGTTATTTTTAGGGTTGGAGTAAATCTCCAGGAAATGGATGTAAATCAGTGTGCTGACCTCTGACATAATGAAAAACAACGATGCACATTTGTCACTTAAAATCCTTTTTAAATCCTTGGAGGTGTTTTATTCTCATTTTGTGCTATGAGACACTAAAATATGGGCTACGTCTGAAATCACTGTTTTGTTCACTCATTCACAAATCTCTACATACCTGCATAATAAGTATGAATAAGCAGGTGTGGGCACTGCTGAAAAATGAGTCATGTGGTGTAAGGTATTTCCCCAAGTAACCTTTCCATATGGAAGAAGTGTAAAATTTTTCACCCAATTTAGCTGAACTGGAGAGCACAATACCAAAAAAAAAAAAAGTGATGCAGATTAGAAGTCAGATGCACTATTATCATCATCATCATCATAC
This sequence comes from Pundamilia nyererei, assembly GCF_000239375.1. NCBI lineage: Eukaryota > Metazoa > Chordata > Actinopteri > Cichliformes > Cichlidae > Pundamilia > Pundamilia nyererei. Next base: position 2,544,177 of record NW_005187408.1, read on the forward strand.
TATAATGATCATACAGTATGTCTGTATATTTGTTTTGTATCTTATATCTGTCTTTATGCTTCTGTATTGGTTATCATGTTATCTGACTTTTAGACCGGAAGGTTTTTTCTTTGAATTTGGTTCCTTACTGTCGTAGTAGAATTCCTTGGTCATGTATTACATCCTCTGTTTGTAGCCTGTCTACATTCTAGTTCATTTTCCTTTTGTGAACCTTTCCTGTCTCCCCATTCGTGTTCCCATGTCTCTCTGGCTGTCAATATCCCTGTTTTGCCAAGTGCGCGTGTCATAGTCTGGTTCTCAGTATGTGTGTGTTACTTCCTGTTTTATTTTGATAGTCCCTTGTCTTGTGTTTGTGATGTTCAGTCTGTCAGTCAGTTCAGCTTGTTGTCAGTCTGTCAATAAATTCCTACATCGCCCTATTATAGTTATAAATGAAAATGATAGTTTCTTGTTTTCATGGTCTTTTGCCAGCAACAAAGTTAAGTTCACCTCTTTCTGCTGAGTCCTGCATCCAGGCTGCTACTTTCTGCTAATTCTTTTATACATGTTTGTGAAGGCACACTAAACAGCTAGGGACTGAAATGCAAAGATTAAGAGGTGTGTTCCAATGCTTTTGTCCATATAGTGTATAATGGATAAATACAATACACTACATAGGCTAGTATGTAGTAGTATAACTCCACAGTATGTGTAACCAGTTAACTACACAGGCGCTTCAAATTACAGCTGCACAGACAGAACTAGCAACGTTATTGACTTTTCTAACTGACCAGTTGAGAGCAGTTTACTGTATAATTAATAGCTTTGGTGTGTTTGTGGAAACAGATGTTGACACATGAAGGAGGATACAGAGTCCACACAGAAACACTGTCTGAGAGGCTGCAGTGTGCATCATACATCTTCAGCTCCAAAGGCTGAATTAATACAACCAAATGAGGCAACATTTGCTGAGTGTTGTCAATGGCAGTGTGAGAATAAGCCAGAGGCTCAGAGCAAGAGTCCCATGTGAACAGTGTGAGTTGGCGACCATGCTGATGACGTTTAAATATGCAAAGTATGTTGCCCCCGGAGACTGCTGACTGAAAATGTTACCGTGCTACAACGCTGATAGCGATTTATGACTGATTTATGAGCAAACGCACTAAAGTAAGATTGCAAAAATAGTAAATAATATATTTGCTAAGGCATACACCACTGTGAACACACTGATTTCTGGATTTCGCCCAAAGAACGTCTATGCCTACAACCTTAACAAGCTGATGGATGTAGCTAGCATATTGCTCAAGAACCTCCTTGTCCTTCTAGAGTGCTTCAATCTTCAACCTCTTTAATGCTCCATATATACGACAGAAGCAGTGTAGAGTCACATTTTATTAAATTTTAAAGCATTACAATTAGATGAAGAACTTAATCTAGTTCATGCATTGTCTTACAAGAATAAAACCGTGTATGGATATTGAATAATATGGTTTAATAGGCCACTGCGTGCAGCAGAAATCCAAATTCTTTGCTGTGTTGGAATAAAAATATTGAATACAAAAGCAAGAAGAACTGCATGCTCTCATAAACAATTTGGGTTATGTTGATTGAAATAAATAGAGTGTCATAAAACAGACTATGTGGAAAGACAGAGGAAACAAAAGAGAGTGAGGGTGCATGAATAAATGAGCCAATAAAGCTCCACTTAGAGCATTCCTGAAGTGCCAGCAGCAGCGGCAGCAGGAGGAGGAGAGTCTGGGCCGTTTCCTTTCAATTACTATGCAGCATCTGGCAGCACATACAGTCTCATAAACAAAGTCCTCAGAACAATGGCTTAACTGACAGAGTGTCTGTTCACATCATGAAAGCCTAGGTAGTGAAGAAAAGTAACGTTTGTTTATCTGTGAGAATTTGGCATTTTACTTATTTCCTTATTTGAGATTATGTCAAAGTCATTTAAATCTATCATGAAATGTAAGACACACGATGTAGGGTGTTTGATGAAATAACTTCATCCAGGTGGGGCTTCTAGCACCGGGAAGCATGTGGGTTCATGCGTGATGAGAAATTAATTAGTATCGGGGCAAACACGGCCTTTAAAGTTCAAATGATGGCGGCGAGCAGTAAAATGAAGGAGAAAAATGTTTCCACTAATTAACTGCAGCTTTCAATTTTTTTTCCCCACTTCTGAAAAGCAACCAAAGCCACCTGCAGACCGCAATTACTTAAAAGGACTGACTTGATGACTTGAAGCAAGCAGCCGATTGGACTAATCTTTCTAATGCAGGAAACAGGTCACGAACAATGCTGTTTAATGACTCAAGAATGCAGCCCCGAGTCAGCGAAAATGCTCATTTGGGAGAAGAAGAAAACATTAATCCCACACAAAGCAGTGCATGAAAGAAAAAGATAAAAACAGACATTATGGCAGAAAATCTTAAGAGGTTAGACATTAGTGTAGGAGTAGTTGAAAAGAGGAGTGGGATGTAGAAAAACTACTAGAAATAATACAAGGTGGTATTAAATCCAGGGGCTAAAGATCAGACCTTTCAGTGCATCAACACACACACATACTGTATCTAAATGAATGCCAGCAGATACAGTTGACTTGTTGACACCACTAAAAGTCCAAGCCTTGTAGTTGTTTGCTTTAAACGTCAGTAGCTCTAGGCTCCCGGTTAACATTTTGCCCTCATCTTTGCACACATACAGAGCACTGTACTAAGAGTCACCAAGCTTTCAGCTCAAAGAGCCCAGCCAATCAAAAGAAAAGATCCCACAAATGCCAATAAATGATTTCCATGACTGTCTGGTGGAATAGCTTTATCATAAAAAGTGCAAAAGAAGGTCTCAAATGAGGACAAATCTCCTAAAAATAAAAAAATATACATAAAAATGATCCAGGAGACCCTTGGGTTTTGCTACTACATTTCTCTTCTTCTGCACTATTTTAGCAGAACAGCACGAAGACAGACTCAAGGTCACTGTTCACATTGTCCTGTCAGTGACTCACTAGATAAGCTACATGTAACCTACTGCATAGCAGTTCAGTGCTGAAGGTTGAGACTTAAAATCAGTCAGTGGACAGAAAAGGATCAGACCAGACCTCGTTCAGCAGCATTTAAAAGAAGTTGCCTCATGAGCACATAAAATAAAAGCTGAGCTAATGTAAAGCATTGTATTTGAAAGCAATCTGCTGTTTGCATGGAAACACATTCTGTATTATTGTAGCTGCGCTGAAGCTTTTTATCACCACATGTGAATTGTGTGAATTCAGTTTTGCAATATGCATCACATTCAAAAGAATGAGAAAAAGAAAAGAGACTCAGAAGAGAAAGATTTGCACAAATGTTTGCAGCTACACATCAAACATTTGGAGTTACATCAGGTTTACTCACACGCCTGCTCCTCTCTCCCTCAACTTTCTCACTACTGAGAACTGAAGGTGATACGATGCCGGAGGATTTCTCAAGTCACTGTCACCTTCCTCGATAGGTAAGCCTCCCGAGCAATTGAAGGGATGTGACAGCAAACACAAAAGGCAGGAGAAAAGTAGGACATCAGTAATCCTCCATTTGAAATGAATGAGATTTAAGTGTCAGAAAAAAAATTCACCATTCCTGCTCTTGATCTTTTATAACCAACTCACCGTGCTGCGTTTCATGGCGAATTTTATGATGTTATACCATAAAATGAGACTGGAGAGGCAGGGAGATATCTATAAACATTACATTGTGATGGAGATATTTAATCCAAAGCTAATCTGTCATAAAAAAAATTGCCAATGGCCAATATCCAACATTGGCTACTGCACTTAAACCAGTTTACCACAGTGGAACAGAAATAGATTTTAGAAAGAAGCACAGCTTTTGCAAAAGACATGAACATGGAACAATATTTATTTAAAGTAGGCAGCCACTTTTTTAAGCACACCTGTTCGACTGCTCAACAGCAACTCGACAGGAAGAACCTACTGACACCATCAGATACAAGCGTTTTAATTTCCTAAGCTGCAAAGCAGACAAGTGGCTTACACTAAACTAATTTCGAAGTTTGAATAACTATGTTTGACAAGGTACTAGCAAGATGCCACAATTTAGATGACAGACACCTTTATTATGTATAACCAAACACCTCCAGCTACAAAAAAGTTGATTACCAGCATGTAAAGCTCAATAACATCACATCAGGGTTGTGCCGCTGGACAATGATGTCAGGGACTGATGATGGTCATTTGCTCTTCACACACTACTCTCCATTTAATCTTTACTTATTATTCATCTTTGGCTGTCTTCTGCAGTGTGTCTTTTGTCCTGACGTCCTCACATCACCACCAGCCAGTTACAGCAGACCATCTGACAGGCCCCTCCCTGAGCCTATCGGAGATTTCCTTCCTTCCTTTTCCTTCCCACTGTCGCCAACGGATTGCTCAAAGGGCATTGTTTAAATGTTCGCGTTTTCTCTGTATTACTGTAGGGTCTTTACCTTACAATATCAAGCACCTTGAAGTGGCTATTCCTGCTGGTACTACATAAATAAAACCGAATTGAACTTAACTGAATTGATGAAGGTGCCTGTGCAGACAGAAAGGCCCCAGCCAGATAGATCCAGAACACAGGAATCCTCTTATCCCATCATGGAAGTGGCCAGTGTTGTTTCGACAGGTTTGAGAATCAATGATTACGTAGCACCGCAGTTCAGGTCATTTCAGTGGGAAGAAAATGACCGAAGACACAATCTGTGGGCCCCCTCCCACACTGTTGTTAGTGTTTCCAACCTTGGCGTCAGCAGTTTTGTACTCCTGCGTTGATGCCAGCTTGGAACTGATTCTTGATATTTCATATCAGTATTAAAATTTAAATGGATTCATACTCTGTCATGTGCTCTGTGTGCATAAGAGAAAGAAGTGCTTTCCCCTCTAGCCTCTTGCCATGACACTATACCATATCTCTGCTCTTTTCTGTCACATCTAATAGCCTCAGTTTGTTGACATGTAGGCTCTTATTCGCTGCAAGAGTTTAATACTAAAATGTTTAAGAGAGACTAATGCACAATTAAAAACAACCGCTGCACACATTTCCTTTTATTTGATGCTATATTCCCCATCAAAAGCATTAATTACTAATTTAACACACATCCAGATTAGTGCTTTGCATCTGCCGATCCACTTAATCAGACACTTGGATCAGTTCTGAGAAAAGCAAAGAGAATAGACGGATGGATGATTCCCTTTAAGTCTTCTATCTGTCGTCACTGATATGCGATTTGCTCGTCTTCAGAGAACATGGTCACCAACACTTCATCCATTCTTAATGCGAAAAAGCCCCCAGGCGCCACATTGATCACGCAGAACAGCACTCGTATCCTTCCGTGCACACACAGACTATTGCCACAAAGGAGCATCGCTGCCTTCAACAGGAAAACATGGACGTGAAAGCACAAAGAGCATGTTCTGTTCCTTGCGTGACCTTCTCTTTGTCCTCAAAGAGAAGGTCGCACTCTCTCTTTGGAAACACGATAGATGTAGAACAGTCACATCACTCCCACCGGCCGTCATGGCAGCTGACATTTCACACTCGTGTGGAACTGATTTCACTTTCAGTGGCCCCTCGGTGATGAAATATTTAACATTCTTTTCTATGAAAGCAGACTATATTTCACATATAGCCGGGGATGGTTTATGAAGCCGCTTTTCTGTATGCATGAAGAAAAGAGATTATTAACATTCTGGTGGAGTTTCTGGGCTACATAACAAAAACGTATTTTTCTCGAAGCAAAACAGACCAAATGAGATGGTGCAACATCGGCTTGTTAACGAGCAACATCTTTATAATTGATCCCCCCACCACCACCCACCGCAATCTATTGCTGATTTACTTGCTGATCTTATTATTCTGTTGAAGCTCAGCAGTTCTGATGTAAATCGTGTTAATCTGTTTCCCTTATAAACTTGTCAAAACACTTGACATTAGCAGCCAAAAAGGAGGTTTTAGGAGCAATTTTCTTAAAGTCAAAGCCCTTACTTTTCTCAGCTTTAGCTCTGTCTTTTGATCATTTTTTAAAAATATCTTTTGAGTTAGTTTGACAGAACACAAGATAATGTATTTAATACAAACACAAAAATGAAATATAACCTCTGACAGTGAGGACATCCACAGCTCTCCTGTACAAGCCACTAATATCCAGACACACACACAGAACCTGAATGGCCTGCACACGTCACAGCATATCCATATCATATGGGCAGTCCGTTAGCCAGTTACTGGGAGTGGGTGTGAGTGGGTATTTGAGAATTGGAAGCGGTGTAATCTACTGGTTGGTTCAGGCAAGCTGGAAGACCATGAGCAGAGTCACATAATCCCTCCTCCTCCTCCCCAGATGGAGGAGAGGAGAGGACCCAGTGCAAGCAGAATGGGGAGGAGGATCGATGATTACAGGGGAGAGAAGTGGAGAGGAAATCAAACAACTAGAGGTTTACAAGGATGATCATTTTGTCCACTCACATACCAAAATAAAAGCTACAGTCACAACAACCAAAAAAATAAAAACCATGAAAGCTTTGTAGTTCTCCCAGAAGGACACCCTACTGTGAAAATGATAGAAATGAACTGCAAAATGTCAAACATGCGTGGAAGCCACTGAGTAACTGCATACTTAGTTTTGTTTTTTTTTTAAGAATAAGATTGATGCACAGAGTGCGGATGTAAAAACAAAACAGTCCCATCAAAGCTGTGCGATCAAGCTTTAAAAACCAGCATTTTATTGCTTTTAATAACACCATATAGTTGCTAAACTGAATTGTCACCATGTTATTAGACATATAGACATTAGACATGCAATCGTTGCTCTGGACTTCATACTTTTTGTCTCTTTGTCATGCAGAATTTGGCCAATCCCATTAAAAGGAAACAACAATAACGCCACAGTAATAATTAATGTAAGTTGCATTGCAGGCTGTAGTACCATAGCTAAAGTCCTCTACTGTGTGCGTTACATAGTTGCAGTTATAATTCCTTCTGGCTGTGATATTCATTGTGCCTCGCAAATCACTTTAGAAATTCCAGACAAAATAAACTTGATGTATTCCCTAAACATCTCAGCTCATCTAATCGTGCCTCAACTCTGACCTGATTTATCCCCTCTGTGTTCTTTTCCTCCATTTAATCCCATGTACCAGGATATGAAATAATGCCTTGTTGTCAGCCACAGGGTGCAGCCCGATCATGGTGCAGCCTGGTCAAAACAATGTTACGTGAAGCAGAGGAAGGCTGGGAGAAAAAAAATAAAAATGTTTTGGTATATACAAGAAGCAAAGTGACCTGAGCCTGATATTAAGTGGCAGGACTTTTCCGGAGGGTATCTTAACCATGACCATTACCAACTCCAACACTCGTGAGCACCAGCAGCAGCAGCAACAGTGACTCACCCACTTGCACGAAAGGCCAGTTCATAGGTGCAGAAGTATTTTCAACAAAACCAAGAGAGTCATTTGAGAGACTAGATGTCTCAAAACAACAAAAGAAGAGTCAAAGGATGCGCAGCGGCGAGTTTCGCTTGAGCTGAAGACGTGCATGTGTGTGACAAAACCTTTGTTACCGATGACAAAACAATTAGGCAACTCATTACACGAGACGGCAAAAACGCGTGAAACAAAGCGAGTGACCATTTAACAACGCGGACTAATGAGCAATCAAGTGAGCTTGGCTGCGTTTACTCTTAATGTCTGGCCAAAACCAAGAATCTCAATTTTTTTGATCATCTTTCCAGCAAACTGCTTTAATCACAGCGAGATGCAGACGCTGCCAAAGAAAGATTGTATCTGAAATCAAAATGATGCCAAAGGGAATAATCACAGGGTTAAAAAAGATATATGGCAATAAAAAAAAATCATCATAATATGCAGGAATGTACTTACCTGGGAGATCAGAGAACGTTCCTCTCTCGATGATGTGCTTTCTGTACAGAGTCTTCAAAACCTTGGCGCTGCCGAACCTCTTGAAGCGACTCTTCACATTATTGTAATACCATTCGAGCGACTGCGTCTTCAAAATCCTGTAGGAGCGAAAGGAAACACGACATTGAGTCAAAATGAACAGATGGCAATAAAAGTGGTAGGGTTAAATTTCACTATAATCACAGCAGGATTATAACTTTGAGCTTAAGCCAAAACAATTAAATCTGCATAAGATGAGTATCTTCTAATAATTACAGAGATAGGCAGGCAACCAGACCTTATAGATCAATTAAGAAATGAATGGATGTATTACCCACTAAAGAGTGACGCACACAGGACTGTGGATCTCTGTTTTTGTGGACTTTTCATGTGTTTTAATTTAAAGCAAATTGGCTTTTCAAGGGCTTCTTCCTCTCGTTATGTGTGGGCTGTATAGAAGCTACAAAACCGTTTGAGCAGCACTGTCATGCAGCATCTTAGCAGCGTCTTGTGTGTTTGACAGCAGTGGATGCTTGCGGTTTTCAGATCTGTCGTCACATCATTTTTCAGCCCTTTTCTTATTTCTTGATGCTTGAAGGGCAGCCAGGCAGACCTTAGCAGAGAGCAGATGATTACATAAGCAGTAATTCATAATGGCGAGGGTTATGAAAATCCCTCAGAAAACGCGCTCCCTTTGCGCCAGCGTTGCATTGGATTGCATGAAACTCTGCCAACTTTGTGGTTTATCTTGCAGTCCCTCCTGCTCTCCTCGTGCTTTTCCACGCCACTGTCACTCACATGGGAGGACAAACAAAGACATATTCACTGTTCAAGCAAAGAAAGCCACATAAACGCACTGTATACATCATAGTACACAGTTAGGGCTTGTATGTTTCTGCCTTTGGAACAGTCTTCACAAAACAAATCATCATAAATGACGAACATTTCCTTTGTAATTTGTCTCAACTCAATTTCATTTGTGTGTGTGTGTGTGTGTTACAACATTTTGTGCACAAAAAACAGATACATTAAAAGCCTGTGGTACATAATAATTGATTAATTATGCTTTGACAACACCAAATCAGCAGTGGAAAATATCCCCCAACAAAAGTTCAATAGTCTGCTTTTTTATCTTTAATATGAATGAACAGGCTCCACGTCTGCGGGCACACAGTTCTCTGTGCAAATATGACACCATGCTGCACATATCGTTGGCTCTATTTCCCATATTATGAAAGAGCAAAGTGAGAGAGCTCAAACAGACATGACAGAGTTTTTTAATGCGCGCGCATGTTGGTGCTTCTGCTCAATGAGCGGACTGGTTGGGAAAAGGGAGGGCGAAAATAGCTATTCTAATAAAGGGATGTGGTGTGTCCCTGAGGCTACATGGTCTGCCACATCCATCCCCTCCTCCCTCCTTTTTAACCTCCCTCCGCTGGATTTATTATCCTCTGCCTCTATCAGCTGGGCTGCTCAATGGGCCTCAGCTCCTTAATTTCATGCCATGGGGTCAACCCAGTCAATTTAACGGTGGCTACCGAGCTCAAGTAAAAAGGCCTGGCTCTTTTTCATCTCCATATGGGCTCGGGGAAGGCGGTACAAACATGAATCTGCGAGTGCAACGCAGTTATGAGCTGGCGTCATATGAGGGAGCACTACAAATAGGGTCCATTTCTAAAATGAGCTGGTGCATCGGGGGCAATCTTTAAAGTGAAGGAAATACTGAAGGAAATGAAAGTGCTGCAAAGCAATGGTGAAATGAAGTTGTATGCCTGAGTAGCATCTATGTATAGAGCAAAATGAAAATAAGTATCACTGCCTGTCTGCTAAACCCCATGGCCATTTGGAATTTGTCACTACTGCTATGCCCTACTTTCTTAAAAGCCACAGTACTACCTGGAAATGTGGATTTTTTTTTTTTTCTGAAATTATGACTGTTTAACACACTAATAGTTTCCACCATAGTCAGTTAAACTTGTGGTTAATTAGAGTATGCTGCCTCTGGCTTTCTTTAAAAAAAATCTGTCCCCTTTCAAAACATCTTCAAAAAGGCATACCGAAAGTGCACCAAGGATATTGACACCAGACCAATAAGACTAACACTGATCATCTCAGAGTGAAATTATTCTCTGGGAGAACGTTGATGCTGTCAATTGTAGATATTACTTGGACACATAAAATCCACATAAACTTTGTTGCAGACCAACAACAATAGAACTCCTTGGCAACACTTTGTTGCATTGTTGATCCATTCAAAGAGTCCAAATCTTTGACCCAGACGTTAATCCAACCAAGCACTGCAATAAGTCTATGAAAATCCCATCCATGGACTGAGACCCAAAGGATCCAGTGCCGATGTCATATTAAATGTTTAAACTCATAAATGTTACTATTTCATTAAAAAATATATGCTAATTTAACATTTTATATGAGCAACACATCTCAAAAATGTTTGGAAGTAGGTTAAGTAAGTGGTACTAAAAAGAAAACAGCTGGAGGAACATTTTGCAACTAATTCAATTAATTCAGCAACAGGTCAGCAACATAACTGGAGGTCTTGATGCATTCTCAATCATCCAGGTAAGCAAATCTCCAAAGGTTGATTCTGTTCATCTGGACGTAGCGAGAAACGTTTCTCCCACTGAAAACGCTACGTCCAGATGAGCAGAATCAACCTTTTGAGAACATGATTGGATATAAAAAAGTGCATCTTAGAGAGGCAAAGACTGTCTGAAATAAAAATGGGTTCACTACTCTGGAAAAAACAGCATTTGTCTCACAATGTGAAATAGCAAAGAATATCTCATCATTTATAGCAAATCTCTGTGTGCAAGATTCTGAATGCTATGCAGTTCTAAACTTGCCCGGTCTGACGTGTAGCTGCCATCAAATTCAAAATTAGATTTTTCTTGAAATTTCAAATGTTCTCAATTTAAACATTTTATATGTTTTCTATGGTCTGTTGTGAGAGTTGGGGTTAAATGTGGCTTTATGAGATTTATAAGTTATTGGTTTACATTGTAGACAGCATCCTAACTTATTTAGAATTGGGGTTGTATGTTATATATACATATATATTGCCTCACAGTGGCCCAGAGCTTTCACTCCTTGGTTTGCCAGTCTCACTGGCACAAAAAACAGATGACCAGTAAATGCAATCCCCAGCTTAGACATCTGCTTCGTTCCATACCAGTGACACAAACTTTTTATAGTCAAGCGCTCCCTTTAAAAAAAGACAGATGGATTAAGGACAGAGGGAGAGGCGTCTTGATGAATGAAGCATGACATTGCTTCCCTGGAGTGATCTGATCTAAAAAGAAGATGAAGAAGGGAGCAGAGTAGAGTGGATAAGCAGAGGCTTTCAAGCAAGAGCTCCACTGTTGTGTGAGCTTCTGCAAATACTCATACGCACTTTAATAATGAGGCTAAGAGATTCCCTGAAGCTCAGCTGCTGCATGAATAAGAGGGATTCCTGTGGTCTCCTGACGCTAGGTTTACCCTTCCGTCATCATCACTTTGCTCAACTCCCTGCCGAAGCTTTGGAACCAGCGCTTCATTTCTTAAAAGGGCTTCTTCTCTACCCCGTTTGCCCTCTGTACTTCAGAAACCAATTTGCACATCTAAGTGAATCCTAAATAAAATATATATAACAGTACGTCAAAGAAGTGCAATAAGAGTAGCTGGATTTGCTGACTTCCCACCTCCCCCAGAAAAGGGAAACTATTATCATAATTGACTTTCTGTGCCTTCTAATTAGTTGGTTCAGCTTCTGTTGAAGTCACTGTAGAGGCAACGGAAGGAGAAGGGAAGGTGGGGGTTGACTATTGCAGCACATCAAACAAACCACATTCCCTTCTGAAGGCACGCGGCGTGATTGATCTTGTTAATGTAAGACGAAAAGATGAAAAATGAGATTGTATTCAGCTCCAGGTTTAGATCAAAGTGTCTGATGCAGGGGAGGTTAAAGCTCCCAGGTTGTGAGGTCTGAGACAAAAGCTCAATGACTTATTCCATACAGTACAATCCTGTTTTCGTTCCACAAACTCAATAACTCATCTTTTTGCCTCATAAAATTTTGAAGTAGACTAAGTTTTCCATTCTCTAGTTGCATAGGCAGCAGCCTAAGCATAGAAGCCCAGACCTCGATTGACATTTGTCAGTGTATTACTTGTGCCCTCTCCAAAGGAATGTTAGGTCACCCAAGGGCCCCGACAGCAACCCTAGAGGCTGTCAAGATACAACATTTAGCTCAGTGACATTTTTGGATATTGCAAGCTATGGTGAAGAATCAAAGCTTGATTAGGGAGAGAATTTAACTGTAATTTATGATATGAGCACCAGGAGAAAACGGTCCCAACAAGAATGAATGTATTTCATCTGCATCTTTTGCTGCTTCTGCAGTGGTGTGCTTGTGCAGATTAGATTTGTCCAGGAGGAAGAAGTGGGAATGAGAGATTGATTTAACATGCACACTGTAAACTGTGGAAATAAAACCAGGACAAGAGGGAAATATATACAATATCATTTAATATATGATTTAATTTCTTTGTGTGTTTATTAATAATAAACACACAAAATATACTGGCAAGAATAGTCATTCATTTAGCAGTTTACTTCATGCTCTTTACATAATGTCAGTAATATGGGATGTCTTGAATATCATCTCAGACACTCAGGCCCACCTCCTTTTCAAAACCTTCTCTTTGTTAGGGGCAGCCAATTAGAAGAAAGGTGGCTTAGAGGGAGGGTGGCTTTAAAGGGGGGCAGCAGTGCCAGTATTTATTACCGCTCACTAAAGTGAAAGATTAAGAACATTAATAATTAATAATATATGGAACTGGAAAGAATCATAATAGTTGAAACCTAAATCTATTTTAGTATTCAGGTCCCTGTACTTTTTATCTGTGTTTTAAGGAATATAGCCGGTCATGCGCACAGGTTTTATGACACAAAGCTGAGAAAAATGCTGATTATTTTACATTATACTTTGTATATATGCAATGCATTGTAAAATAATTGGCACCGTTTTCAGCTTGGTGTTAATAGCAATGCTGTCTGTTTCACTATATCACAGCACTAAAGACATGCTACTAAAATATAGGCATTGGCAGAATAGGACAAGGTCGTGGGTCAACTGCAATGCCCATGAGATTTTCTGCAAACCTGGGCAGAACCGTACTAACCTGTCGGTATGATTTAAAACAGCATGTGGCTTGCAGGAGGCAGGAAAACAGCGCTCACACAGCAGTAGTCCTGTACATAACCTTTCCAGGAAGCAGCATGAATATTGATCAACTGCCTGTTCCTCTGTGATTGACATTTAGATAGGCAGGAAGAGGAAAATAAAAAGAATACATTATTTAATAAGGCGGTAAGAGGCGTATTTGTATTTCATGCACCATTTCTCCTTTTCTAATTTAGTGAGTGTGTGTGTGCTTTTTATTATTATTTCTGCATCCTTTCTCTTGCATGCTTTCTGTTCCTGCTGGAATAAATAATGTGCTCATTTAAAAGCACACCTCAGCTGGAAATATATTATATAAAATGCCAGATATGATGTTCAAATACGGGTAGAATGACAACCCAAACAACACATTGCATGCTACTCATTTAGAAGTCCGAGAGCGCTGACCATATGATCAGGGTCTGTAGAGAACACCGAGCATCTGTTTCTAGGATACAGTCTATATATCACAGGAAGAGCAGGAGGTCACTTAATGAACAGGGCACTATGACCGGAGCATTTTCATGCTGCATGTATTTAAATATACACAGGATTTAACTTGGATAGTTGCTTCAGGTTCAAAGTAAGGTGCTTTGGCACATTCATTTCACTTATCTGTATCTTTAAAAAGTATACAAATTTAAGCACAGACAGCTTTAAGCAATGGGCAGAAAATTTACTCTTCCATTGCTTCTTTCTGCTAGCTTTCTTTCATGGCCTAAAGCTATCATCCTTCTCTCTCCCCATCTCTCTGCCTCATGTGTGTCCATCCTACTTTTTATCATTCAGCTCTCTCTTTAGACCTTCACCTTTCAGTGCTGGCAGCTGAAAGAGACCAGGGCACAGTATGGAAATTACTATGCTACTTATGCACTGCCAAAATGGCTTTCTTAAAAATCAGTTAATCGATGGAGGATTAGACACTGAGCTTAATTAATTTCTTTCTGAATGAAGTGACGCCTAGATCAATCAGTGGTTACTCATGAGAGACATCTAATATTCTCCTTGAGGTTGATGCAGAATGTTTACAAGTTTCGTTTGTGAAATGTTAAAACTAAGATATCTTATTTAGAACCATATATTATCTAATAACTAGCAGAATACAGGGTATTGCAAACAGCATTTGCTCTACTGTACAGATAAATGTAATACAGCATTTGAAGTCTTTGGACAGACTGAAAGTTTATCAGTCATGAGGGTTTGAGTTTCAATTGGAGCTCGAAATTCACCCCTCATGGTGCAATTTTGGCATGGATTACCTATCTTGTCATTCACACATCGTCGCAGCACAGGCACGTCTTGAAGAATACTTTATTTGAACAAAAAGAGGCTCAAATATGCTGCTCAAGAACATACGAAACTCAGGCGACGTTGAGCCCACAAATATCTACACAGTGTAGATATTTGTGTTTTTTAATTGCAAAGGTTTAGGAATAAATTAAGAAAGTGTTTGTGTTGATTGTAGATGTGTGGTTGTTTTCTTGACCTGTGAGATATTTTACATTGTTTGACCCTGTGGGTCACCCCCTTTGGTTTAAAGTGACAAGTCTTGACCAGAAGCATTTGTTTTTCCATTGAGGTTTTTTCTACAGTGCAATTTTCTACTGGATGGACTGTAGTTTTGGCATGTCTGTACGTCACAATTCTTTTTTTGAAGTTACAGCTTGATCCAAATACACAAAAATGGCATGTGAATAAAATTTAGGAAAACCAGAAACTATCCCATGCTTCATGACCTGGAGTAAACTTACCTGGAGCTATAAGCTCAAGCAATTTGGGCTCTTCATTAATCTCTCTCTTCCTGTGTTTACAGTTTGAAATAATGGGGAAAAAACAGCCTGTAATTGTTAGGATGCCTGGGTCGTTGACCCAGGGTTTTGAGTTTATTATATTATTTATCATTTCTAGTCTTTGGTTTCTTTGTTACAGTTCTGTCTTATGGTTTATGTCTCTGTGTAATCCTTGCAGTCGCCCCTGTCTGCTATATCCCCGTGTCCAGTCAGTGTCTGTGTCTGCCCTGGTCCCACGTCTCTGTTCCCTCTGTTGTAGTGCCTGCCTGCGAGTCTGTGTCTGTGTTATGTTTCCTGTTTTATTTTGAAAGTCCGTGTCTCATGTAAATGTGTCTGGTTTTGCTTCCTTTGTCTCGTTAGGCCTGATTTGCCCCAGCTGTGTTTCCCTCCTGTTGCCCATTCCCTGATTGCTCCCTCTGTGTATTTAAGCCCTGTGTTTCAGTTTGTCGGTGTCATGATCTACCTACGTCTTGCTGTGTGTGCTGTCTGCGTAAGCCTATTTTGTATTCCTAGTTTTGTTACCCTGTTGAGTTCAGCATTAAAGCTGGTGGAGCCAAAGGTCTGCATTTTGGGTCCACCATTCCTGCCTGCACACAGCCTTCACATGACAGTAATGCTTTTACTGCTTGTCATACAGTATGAAATAGAATATGATTAACATTTGGAGAAATTAGCAAAAGTGAACCAAAATTAAGGCGCGTACACAGTGGAGTAATTGAGCATTTGAGAATTAAGTAAGGGCACTGACCACAATTTGGCTCCTGTAACAGCTGGCCAGATGTGTCGTCGTGTGTTGCTGTTCAGTTGCACATGTAGGTCTGTTAAAAGTGATGTCAGACATATTTACTTTAAGCCACTCCATACACAAGCTACATGGCCATCTGGCGAAATGAGAAAGCTACAAAGAAGGTTTTTTAACACCAGCTGTGGTGCATTTACATACTATTTGATGTGACTGTATAGAGCATATAGGAAAAGGAGATAATCTGCTCTCAGAGTCCTCCTCCTGCACAGCTAGAGCACCACATGGGATTTTAAGCGGAGCATGCAGAGAGGCAGAACGCTGCAGCAGCCCAGCAATGTGGGGAATTTTGTCACAGAATAGACCGCAGTTACGCTTTCCACCACACAAGTCCTCCTCCATCTGGCTATTCTGTGTTGATAATGAAAACTGCAGCTCCCTGCAGCCTTTATCTGAGCAGCTATCTGAAGCCAAAAATCATGGACGGTCAATATGATTAGAGGCTGAATGAGGCGAAAGCATGTAAACAAAATGAATTAACTAAATGTCGTGTGAGAGAACTACAAAGCTTGTGGTTGTAATTAAACGTCAATAAGATGGCATCGCTGGTGTTTTGATTTTTTTTTTCCTAGGTCACTGTGGGAGCCCTGATTTTATCCTCTTAATGTCATCAAACACCTCAGCAAGGAAATGAAAATGCAGTCAAATAAAAAGGATTTTAGAGATTACACAATAACTGAATAGAAAAAAAAACAAAAAAAACAGGAAATATGGTTTTTTTTATATCCCCAATATTACAGCATCAAAGGTGGAAGAAATACTTTAATGTAGCGAAGTTATTATTGAGATTATCCTGTAATGAGAAGATCAGTCCTAATTGCAAACGTTTCCGTCAACAATTATCTTGCAGACATGCCCTTTCCCTATTGACCCCCGTATATGCTCAGTAATTGCAAACTTAGCTGAATAATAATGTCAGCTATGCACGTACGCTGTATAAAAGAAAAAAAAATCAGTCAGTGGGAAATGAGAGAAGGGTGAGCTGAATAGAGGTCATTAACCTGATTCAAACCTCAGACATTCTCTGCGAGTTACTTTGACACAAGGACAAACAGGAGAAAAAGTGGTAATCCTGAATGCTGAAGCTGCCAGAGCTCAATGTACCGAAGTGTCATTTTTAACAGCCTGTTAGAGAGCAGGGGGACCGAGCCTGACAACACCAGACAGATATCAGGATACACTGTCACCAGTCAGAGGCAGGAGAGAGGAGCAACGGAGGGGAATGAGAGGGCAGAGCAGGATAGGAAACGAAGGCAACCATGGTCATGTTAAGAAGAAAGGTCATTGCGTCGATGGGCGTCATGGATGCCAGGCACACGGGGCATTTGCTCTGCGTGGTCTATTTTTAGAAGTCTTCTTGAAAGCACACCACCATCCTATAATCCATGTGAATCGATCTTCAGTGGAAAATTGGGGGGAAGCGAAGATGTCTTTAGTTGCAGTTGGCCTTTTAAGATGACTTTGAATTTATGTGTGTGTGTGTGCTTGATAAGCCAGGAAACCATGAAAGAGGTTTTTTTCCCCACATAAGAGGAACATATTGTATGGAAAGTGTTTCAGAGAAAGTTACAGAACAGCTCCAGACATTAAAGTTTGACATTTTGAATCAGGTCGCCTAAAGCAACGGTCTGTATGGAAAAGTTCACCTCGCTTTCCGCTTGCATGAAAGAAAGATGAAAAAGGTTTCGGGTTTCGTTTCTGGTGCGGATGAAGTGCTTGTCCTTGGCTTGAAAGACACATCCCATTAATGCACTAGTGTCATTTATAGCATAAGCACAGCTTTATTGTTCTACACACCACAGAGGTCACATGCAGCTGAAGAGAAATCAGATTAACGGTGATTATTTGTAGAAGTTTTTAGAGCAGACTGATGCCCATTAAAGACTAAATACCCTGCAGTGCTTCCAGTCTGAAATCTATATGCAAATGGACACTAAAGGCGGCACATGGCTTTAAAAGCCAAACCCACAAATCTGGTCAGTAGACCCGGATGCCTGTCTCTATCTCACAAGGGCATTTCTGAATATTATGAATTGCACTGCCACAGGAGACCATTTCTTTTCTCCGGTGAAGTCGTTATAAACCACCTCCTATTACACTCAAGTGAGTTTTTTTCCCTCCCCGTGTGTGTGGGTCTGAATATACATGCTTTTTTCTATTGAAATGATTCCTGTGTAGCTGTGACCTTAGGGCCACATTCTTCACTTTTTAAATGTATTTCAAAAAATTCAGCCAACCAGACGATAAAGCTGGCCATTTCACTGCATTCCCACCAATTAGGAAACCAACAAAGGGCCTGCTTCCCAAATGAGCCTCTGGCTGCCCTCATACTGGAAACAGTTCCCATTAAGTTAGTCACACGCCACCACCCAAAACACAAAAATCACTGGGACAGCAGAAGCCTCCTGGGTTTTTTTTGTATTTTTTTGGTTCGGCCTGTTTTGTTTTCAGTATCACTGCATGTCTGACTCTCTTTGTTTCTCTTGAAATGCTTCCCTTAACTTAACTCATTCATGAAAAATTACACATGTATGTTTAATCTGAAAAGAAAGGAAATGAGGCAGAGGATGGTCCCACTGCTGAGGTGTTGTTAGCAGAACAGGGACAGCACTGGATTGTTTAGTGGTTTATTGCCCCAAAACATAATGATATCAACTAGCAACATTTATCTGAATATTAGCATTTTTTAAAGAATATTGGACATGCTTAGCCAGACCGTCAAAGTAATGTACACGTGCTAGTGACAAAGGTTACAAAGAGAGGTTAAAGACAACTGCTATGTAGCAATCTAATTGCAAGGAGGTATTTCTGTAGTCTATTGATACTAGATAGTGGGAAAGGGGTGGGATTAAATAAGCTTATGCTTCTTCCTGCTCCTTTTTGAACATGAATGTTATTTGGAGTTGTGGTTGCTTGTTTTCCTTTTGTTTTGCTTTGTTCATTTGTCTCTTTTAATTCTATTTTGTTGTACTTTTTCAACATGTTCAAAATAAAGATAAAAAAAAAAATCTATTTTTTTGCAACTAAAAAGTCAGATTTATGTTTCAGAGCTACAGCTAGAAGGTCAAAGCTCCTCATTTGCATCAGGACCAAAAAAAGGAATTTAGGACGTAAAAACAAAGGCTAATTATTCTTGTGATGAAGACGACATTAAAGTAATTACTATAACAAGCCCACTACAATAGGAACTGTTTACAGTTTATAATCGTCGTGCTTAATATTTCTTAATTACCTCAGTTTAACCTGTTTGTGCTAAGTCGAACACTTTCAGGTAACTATAAAGATAAATATAACATTATCTTGAGCACTCACACAGACATGGTACAAAGCTAATAACTCTACCCGGCTCAGTCTGGTAGACAGGGCGTGGGAGATGGATGACAATGAATCATTAATGTTAGGCACAGAAATGCATGCAGTGTGCATACACGCTCAATCACACACACACATACACATCCTTGTACACTTCTCTTTATGGTGACCCTTCATTGCATTTCCTAGCCCAATGCCCTAAAACCAAACCTTGGCTGTCTACCTGAAATTTGAAACATGTGGGGTCCCCAAAAGCTGTTGTATCCTACAAATATAGTGGGCTCCTGGTTATCAGACCCCACAAATGTAGTAAAACAAGTACACACACACACACACACACACACAAATTTATCTCTTCTCTCTTACTCATCCATCCTTCCCCATTTACAGCATGGTGTTTTCTCTGCGCCATCGCTGATTTTGTGGTGACTGAGACAGATGGGTGGGTTGAGAGGGGAATGGCTCACCAACTGAAGAGGAGAAATCCCTCATTGTCTTTTACTATGAGCTGAAAAGGAGTTATCATCATCATCATCATCATCATCATATTCTTTATGCCTTTTGCACCATTCCCACTTCATTCCCCCTTTTGCTTTTTTTGTCAACATATTATTGTTTTCAAGTTGGTCTCTTCATTCATTTCTCTATTTTTCATAAAGAGATCTGGGTAAATTAAAACAGGGTAACAATATTAAAAGAGTTTCTTAACCTCCTAGGACCTGGCGTCCACATATGTGGACATCACATTTTGGGTTGTCTAGTCCAAAATACTAAATTTTGCTCTACAAGGGCCTGTTATCCACTTACGGGGACATTATACTGCCACTGCTCTATCAAAATTTAAAACGAATGTCCTCAAATGTGGATCTCATTTTTCTCAGAAAAACATTCATCACATCCCAATCAGCCCAAATAACAGAGAGAAATTAAAAATGCATGCCATGAAAGAGTTTGAGTTCAACAGATACATATATAGATCAACTTGGAGTGTCTTACAATTGTGGAAACAATATTCAAAAGGTACATGTCAGACTGTGACATATCATCATGCACCAATAGCTTCAGTGTGATCAGGCTTGTGAGGGACTGTATATTGGAGATATGATGTTAGTGTGAAGTGGATGAGAGGATAGCAGGCTGCAAAGATGGATGCAGTGTAGATGAAACAGAGTGCCATCCATCAACCAGTGGCCTCTGTGACAGTCTACCCTATATGACTAACCAAACACATACTAAGCTAAGAGGGCTTTACCGCAGCGTGAGAGGATATAACCTCACCTTCAAGCTATTTCACCATTAGGTCAGATCATAATCTTTTCAGCCTATATTTTTTCTCGTCTTTTAATTACCAATGTAAGCTTCATGAGGATAAAACCTTCCAAAACTACATCAGAAAAGCAAAATCATATATGGCAACATATGAAGGAAAATGTACCAGTTCAAAGATTAAGCTCATTTGGATGACTGGTGCATTAACACACTGCTGTTTAAGCATCTTTTTGCCAGTTTTTGGCTTTGATCACTCAGAAGAACCTTTGCCCTTCCTCTTTCATGTCAGTGTGCACATGCAGACGTGCACCATACTCCAGGCCAGGGCAGGGAAGCGCTGCATTATTCACACTAATGCTGTCACACTGAGTAATTGAAGCCAGGAAGAGGTGGAGGGTGCAAAGTGCGAGTGCATAGACACCTTCTCTCACTGCCTCCAAGTAGGAATTGTTTTGATCATTATCAGTGACCTCTAGGTGCGATCAGTGCAGACATCAAGGTGATATTCTGCATCTGATGGCAAAGTCAATATTGAAAGAGGTTGTGGCGGTCAGTGTATGGACAGACATACAGCTGCAGTGTATGCTGCTGGTAGTAATGTACTGCAAATACAGGAAAAACCCTTCATAAATATGGGATACTCAGTTCTCCCAAATTTATTTTAAAATAATCATTTTTGACATTCGGAATAAAGTATCCAAGTCCTGTTCAATTGTATTTTATTTAGATAGCGCCACACACAGTGTCAGAACAACAGTTGCCCCAAAGTACGTTATATTGTAAAGGCCCACAGTAATGGAAGAAAACTCCTACAATAGGATGAACCTCTATGAGGAAGCAGTTGGTTATGGTGGGAAGGGAAAACTCCCTTTTAACAGGAAGAGACCTCCAGCAGAATCAAGCCCATAGAGGGGCAGCCATCCACAATGACTGGCTGGGGGTGAGGGAACGAAGACAATATTTATCACTATGAAAGAGATACTGCTGTGTTGGAAGTGTTGTAAAGTGTTGTAAAGAGCTAATGTGGCCAATCACTCAGACTTCAGTTGTGACTCATAACGTTGCCTTCACAAGATAAAGGATTCTCTTGCCATTCTTTTTCATGCACCTGCTTTAAATGTTATCAGCCCATTAGGCTAAATATTAGGCTAAATGACTGTTATCACTCACACAGATTTAGCTTGTATGGGCTCTCCCCCTCCTTGTAGCTGGTTCAATAGGCTTACAACATTAAGTGGTGGTGGTGGTATATATAACACATATGGGTGTTTGCTGAAACAATCGTGGCAAGTCTTTATTCCGCATAGGTGAAGTAGGTGATGGCGTGAGTCATTTGCTGAACTTTAACCCCAGAGATTGAGGTAGGTAGCCCATATGTTTTAGTGATTTTGCCTTTTTACTTTGAGTTTCTGTTTGGTTTGGTTAAAGCACAAAAATCCCTTGTTTAGGGCAGGGAATAACTATGGCTTGTGTTTACCATTACACACACACTACATGCACCCTTCTCCTCTACTGTGTGCAGTTGGGCCCAATCTGAATCTGAAGCCTCTGGGTAGTAAAAAAAATTCCATTGGTTATTTATTTTTTTATATATGAGGAACTATGAGTCACAAAACTGAATAAAGAACAAGCTGAAAAAGTAATGTGTTCTGCTTGAGGTATTTTTATTTAAAGCTACATATCTGACTAGATGAAAATGTCAACTGGACGTGTAGAATTAAAATCTGATGCTGGAAAGTTGATTGTAGGGTATGCTGTGTTCAAGTGACAGGCACAGTGGAGGAGTGAGCATTCTCTGTATAAACCAGAGCCACTAAGAGGCTGCAAACATGGTAAGTGGTGAGATGAACTAATGAATTACACTTGACCTATGCACCCAAACAATCTTCTCCAATGCAATGTCAGAATGTAGGGAAGTGTTTTGGTGTGTGTGTGTGTGTGTGTGTGTGTGTGTGTGTGTGTGTGTGTGTGTGTGTGTGTGTGTGTG
>NW_005187408.1:2566494-2574862 GCF_000239375.1 Pundamilia nyererei
AAGCATGATCTAACCCAAAGATGTGTTTAACCTCTTCTTCACCTCATTTCTTCTATCCATATTTCTTCCTTGTCCTTTTATCTTTGTCCATCTTTGAGTTTTTCGCAGTCTATGTTTGTACCAAGATTTCTGAGTGTGTTCATGGTAAAATATATATATATTTCTTCCAGATGATACTTTGTCCTGTATCCCCGAAGTGTACATTAGTCTGTCTGCTTGTAAACACTAGAGATTCATGTTTATCTGTTAGGTCCGTGTGTGTCCTCTGCAGGTGGAGAGGCAATCTTTTTTCATACCGTCAACAGGAGATGGGCCCAGGTTTAGGGGATTTCAAACTCACTTACGTATTCTTCACATACCTCCCCCCTCAAGATGTGTATGCTGAAGTAAACAGAAACAGTGTGGATGTGTGAATCCTGCGGCCGTTTGCTGGGGTGAAAAATGATCCTAGCCGAGGGCGAGTGAGGATGGTTTCATGCCTCAGATAGAGAGAGAGGCTGGGATACAGAACGAGAGAGTGACAGAAAGCAAGAGAGTGGTGACGCAGAAAGTGGGGGAGAGCGAGAGAGAGAGGCTCCACAACTGTGGAGAAAGCCTTCATTCAAAATGCATGAATCTACAAGTCAGGTAATCACGAAAGAACCTGCAAGGCTTCCACAAAGAAACCTCTGCAGGTAAAAGCACTCGATACTCAGGGCACTTAATGCACATAACACATAAATTAATAGTCACGTTGACTCACACAATAAAGACACATTGCAAATAAGACAACGAAAACCGACACATATGCGACATATCTCTGCAACATGGCCCCCTATTTGTTATAAAAAGCTGCCACAAGTCTCAATAGCAGCGCAGAGTACATTTGTGCATTGCACTCTTATTTGCGAGCTCTTATGCCAAGAAATGTGCACAAAGTACCTCACTTTGCGTTTGCATACGTGCGTGTGTGTGTTTGTGAACTAGATCGCTGCACAAGTGTGTCTGCTTGCTGCTTTGATATCTTTCACATTGGCAGCTCCGATATGAACAGCTGCTTTGATCCCATTCGAATCAGACAACATCACCCGTGTTCCTTTGCTGCTGCTCTAAACACACAGCCTGAAAGGCACACAGAGACAGAAAAGGAGGGGGATTCCTATTGTTTTCCAATTGCATTAGTTGCTATGGATCAGCGGTCATTCCATGTTCAGAGGAGCTATCTCCTGAAAGATGTTCTGTGGCTTTTTTGCCAACAGATTAATAAAAAAAATAGATCTGTCCATATTTAGATTTGATACGGCATTGCTTGTGTTTTGGGAACATACTAAAAGAAAGTGAAAGTATAAATCTATAACTCTTCCAGTAGAACATCCAGAGCAAAGAATCCCTGAAACCAGTTTGTTTTTTAGAAAACTGACAGAGAACTTGTACTTGATTTTAATATATGACAATACAACAAGGAGGTGAAACGCATGCCCTCTGGTACAGAACATAAGAATCGCACTTCTTAATACAGAGACTCTGAAATTATGGTAAATGCTTAAATGGGAATCCTATCCCTCCATTTTCTTGGTGACGTTAGTAGATAAAATGATTAACAATAAAGAAGGTGGAAAACTTCACACGGCTGTTTCAAAACTGACAATGCAGGCAGGGAGGTATCCAGCACCAATCCACCAGCCCCAGAAACAGCAGGAGGTACAGACTTGATAACATCATGTGATTTTTCAACAAATGAGATCAAACAGCACTCCTCGCTCAGGTGGGAAATCATGACTAAACAAGGTGAACGGAGTGCTCTAAGCGCCGCAGTGATGCACAGACAAAGCCTCATTTAAAGCGCTGAAAAATGGAAGAGGAGGTGCAATGAGACAGGAGGCCTGGAGCACTGTACAGCTATTGATATGCAGCAGAGAGCGCAATAAGGATGTGTACATACACACCACTTGAAGTCCTTCGGAACGGCAACAGCACAGGGAAAGTGGGGTAGTGAAATTAGCATATTCGTCTAATTGTTATTCATTTACACTAGCTCCATTTCCCAGTGCATTAAGTCCACATGTCAGATGTGTGCATTATATTTCTCAGCATGCCCGAGCATATGCTGCAAGGACAACTGACGGATATCAGGCAGCCCTCTGAAGTCTTGTCAAAGAAAACGTGAGCAGCAATAAAGTCACATAATCAGAAACACTGTTTTAAAATGAACCTGGTTAATTAAATAAAACCTTCTACATGTTTATGGTAATTTATGCTGTGTTGCACAGACGCTTCCTCTCTTTGGAGGAAGCACAGGGTGAATTAATAATGACTCACTTACACACAAGTTTTTCAGTACACCATCACAATGAGCCAACACACGCAAAAGCGTGACATCATCAAAGTGGAATGCAGCCATCATTACTACACCTGTGCTTTCCCTTAAGTGGAAAATATAGCAATAGCTTTGATCAGCTATTAAAAACTTAACTGATACTTTTATGTGTTTTGGTGAACTGCTACTCCATCAGTTATGTATTTATACTTTATGTTGTTGATACATAAAATATTTACTGCATTTATGTGTAACTATGAAAACCTTTAAGAGTTTATGTTCCTAATTTTATTTGAACACACTCCTCTTTACTTCAAAACTCATCCATCCAGCCTCTTGTGCTTAACTAATTCAGGCTAATTGGGAGCTGAAGCCAATCTCAGTGGTCACAGTGAGAGAGGAAGGGTACACCCTGGACATGTTGCCAGTCTATTAAAGTCATTCAAAGACTTGTTTCTAATTTTCATGACATATTATACTTTGATTAAACACCTCATGACTCACTCAGCTGAACCACATCTGGCAAACTCGGGTGTTTGGAACAAGGTCAGCTCATGTCAAATATAATTTGAATCACAGATCTGGTAGACTGTAAATAGATATTTAGCGGAGTCAGCTTGTCTTTTATTATCAGCCAAAAATATTTGGCTTTATTTACAAAAAAAAAAAAAGGTCGCAGTAAATGTAACTGCAGCATGTAGTGCAGGGGAGTAGTGACCTACATACACTCAAAGTATTAGCCTGTTTTTTATAGCTAAGTGCCATTTCAAGCACATTTTGATTTTCAGAATGATTCAATTAGTTCGATCACTTTTCTGCCGATCTTCTACGTTATATTACTGAAAAAACAAACAATGCCCCACCTAATATTAAAGTGGGCTGTATATGGCGCATGATGTACTCTGAGTTTGACATCCCTGCTCATCTATCAGTGACGTACCCTCTAGAAACTAGAGTCCTGTTCAGTGTGTTTCACCAACCTGTCTGACACCAATAACCATGCTCATGTCCATGTTCACACTCAATTAAACTCTCTTTTAGTCAACAGGTGCACCAAAACTGTATTTCAGAGATTTTGTGCTGTTCAGTCATTTCTAGAGGGAAACTGAAGCTTTACTTTTAAAGTAATTGTTAGTTCAATTAAGCCATGATTAATGGATCAGTGTATTTATTTAATCAGTCAAAGGATTTATGTTACAGTTCTTGCTCCTTGCAGATCCTTCTCAGTAGTCATTTTGCAGGATATATGCTTCTTAAATCCTTGTGAAATCTAACCCAACATTGACAGAATGTATAAAAATACTGGAAAATTGGGTTAAAAAAACCTAACTTTCATTAAAGGGACTCTTGGGT
The DNA here is from genome assembly GCF_000239375.1 of Pundamilia nyererei. Taxonomy (NCBI): domain Eukaryota; kingdom Metazoa; phylum Chordata; class Actinopteri; order Cichliformes; family Cichlidae; genus Pundamilia; species Pundamilia nyererei. The sequence goes on from NW_005187408.1 coordinate 2,570,144, forward strand.
TCAAACCAAGGAATGTGCAATGAGTATGAAAATCCCGCAGCAATAATAACCTGTGTTACACTGCAGAGGGTTCACTGTGACAGGAGATCAGACAGGATGATCTGCCTGAGGGAAGGATGAGGGTGCAGAAGAGGAAGAGATAAAGTGAGAAGTGAAGTTAGGATGAGGAAAAAAAACTATTACTATTCATGCAATGTTTTTCATTTCATGCCAAATTCTTGAAGATTTACAGGAAAAGGAATAAATTGTGATCTCAGTGTGTTGTGAAAGCCACTAAACCTAATTCATAACCAAAAACCAGAGATTGATTCCACTGATCTGCCAATCATTGAGTTCACATCTTCCCCTGCCAGTCCATCAGGATATCAGACATGAATGGCTGTACTGTGGGGTATCTCCCCTGCTGAAGATGTTATTGATAGATCACATCTGCAAAAGCAGTCATTGTGAAACAGAGTGAGTCAGGGAGGGAGGAGAGGGCTCAAAGGGAGAATGTGCATATTAAAATTTCTATTTGAGTAAGACAATGTGCAGTAGTTACTGAGCTACAAGGTCTTTACTTTGTAAATGTTAGTAGATGGATTAAAAGTGCTGACCTCAAATGACACGAGTAAAACACACAGATTCTCCAGCAGCACTGCACTAATAGCCACAAATATGTGAAGTCTGTTTAAACCATACTGGAGAATACAGTTTGCTTGATTTACCAAATCAATAATAAACTAAAAATGACTCATTTTCTTTTTTTTTAGTGGAAGGGAATATTAACTATAATAATTTTGCAGCTAATGTAAGAGGAGGGTCTAGATGCTAAGCTGCTATGGAGTTGGGGGTCCATGATGGAACAAAAGGGAGCCAACATCTAAAGAACAGCTTTGAGTGTTAAAGAAATGAGACATAAGAGAGTTCAAGTTACACTGAAGACTAAAGGTGGTCATAGCAATTATTTCATTAGAATTGTAGAAACTCTGCTTCTGCCGTATACACGGTATTTCCACGCATTTTTGCACACGTTTTAATTAATGGACCCGTTTGCCATTTTCCTAACAAAATGTAAAGAAATCAAGACTTTTGTGCAGTATCGTACCGCACCCCAACCAGACACTGTCAGGACTAAAGATTTACTCAAATGTAGAGGTTGAGTGGAAAAAATTTCCAATAAAGGTTTCCAATCGAACACACAAAAGATAGACTCGACTATAAAGCAGCATTAGTAGGTACTTTTCTGTCTCCATTTCCACTAACCCACAATGAAAAGATGAGTTTTATAGCTTGTGTTATAAACCACTAGCCAACTTACTGCACAAACTGCTATATTTATTTATTCCCAATCACCTCGGTGCTGCAGGCTTGCTGTGTGAGCACTGAAAGCTGTAAATCACTGGCTTCACATGGAGCGTTACAACATGGCAGCCAGTTTTCCCGGTCGAGAAATTACAGGATTTTACCTGCTGGTACACATCAGATCACAGGCACTGCGGATTGTGCTGCTTCAGTGTAGCTCGCTCCACAACTGGACCTGGAGAGGTGCTCAGTTCAGAGGTGTAACTGATTCAGTCTCACCCACCTACACACACACACACACACACACACACACACACACACATACGGAGGAGGCCTGGGATGTGGAGCCTGACTAGTGACATCAGAGAGACATTAATAACTCAGAGCCATAGCTGCAAAATAACACACTGGTAATAGCACAACTGACAGGAATTAGCACACCCGCAAGAGGGAACGTCCAAGGTTCTTTTTGTGCATGTGTGCGCTCACATGTTTACCTGAATAATAGTGATTCATTGCTTTCAACAAGACCTCATCCCCTACAGAGAAAAGGCTTTTATGCTACACAAGGAGCCACACGATAAGAAGCACTGCAATACAAGCATTCACACTCACATGAACACACACACACACACACACATAAATCCTTACTGGACAGACACACAGAGAGTGCTTCAAGGCTTACCAAACTCTATAGTAATTAGTTTGAGAGTAACACACACAAATTGCATTAGTAAAATTCAAGCAAGTACACTTCAATTAACGTGAGAAATATACCTGAATAAAACTTAAGTGGAACTGAAATGAAAAGGCAAGGAGTTTCTTTGAACCTAAGGCTACATCTAAGCTAAACCATTTTCCTTGCAAAACTCTGCTTTAATGAAAACTATATCAGTTTACAGCACATTTATAATTCCCATTTATATTAACTGTAAATACAGCTATATCATTTAGGTAGAGTGGGTATGATCCTAGACTCAGGAGATGGACCTGTAGCTTGCATAAAATTGACTTACTGGGGCAATTTGGCTACTTTTGGGCAAGATGGCCTGCTGAATGGTTGTTCTTCATGGAGTCTGCGATAAAACTCGACATTCAATTTTCCTGCGAGAACACTCGGATCGCTTGAAAAAAAGAAAAAGAGAGGCGATCAAACCGTCTAGACTGAAAGTTAGGGAAGATAAAAAGAAAACTCAGACAACGAGTAGGAGAAATTATTCGGTTTTAATAAACGTTTAAACTTTATTAGTCGATATCTAGAGAAGCGAGACCCAAAGGTTTGAGCTTAATCTGTAAGGATTAAGTAAACAGTTACTGAATTGTTGCTGCAAAGCAAACACACTCACATTGGAGCATTTCCCATTGGCAGACAAAGACACAACAAATGAGAAACAAGTATCCACAAAAGGATGAAGAAATAGGAAAAGGCATGAGAGTCTGCTACTACTACTGTTCCAGTTTCATATGGGCGACTGACATCACCCATCTAAAAGTTTCGGCACATCCAGGCTCAAGCACAATCCCGGTGTTTTCAAACCACAACTGGGTCAGCAGAGATTCTTAAAAGTCCCAGTTTTAGATTAGTGTGCATGCTAAAACTAAAATATATTAATGTGGATGTACACTTAATCTGCACTGGGTGCCGTAAGTGCATTTGTGTGCGCATCTTGTGAGAGGCCGTGCGCGTGCCTGCTGTCCCGGGTGACTCTATGAAATGCAAATTACAGGCAGGAGTTATGATCGACTGGTGGCTACTGTGTCAGCTGCGCTGGACACGAGACAAGGCCGTGAAGGAGGGAGAGAGGAGGAGGAGGAGAAGGAAGCAGAGAGGGTGATTAGTGGCTCTCTCTCCTGTGCCTGCAGCTCAGAGAGATGCAGGGTTTGTGAGCTGGTTCAGCTGCACTCTTGTTTCTGATAAAAAAGCTTCCCGGAAGTATGGGAATGTTCAGAGTCCCAGTTTAGTGTCAATTTTGGATGCTGATTTTAATAAACCTGAGCAAATTTACATGGAATTATATTTCCCAGCAGTGCAAAATATGATTACACCCACATTAATTTGCATTACGGTTAACTGTGTTGTGTGATTTAAACATTCCAACCTAGAAACTGATAGTGCTGCACTGTGATGAATGAAAGAGGGGGTCGGGACTTTCATTGTTCACCCACTGAGACTTGCAACTTTCTATTTAGGCTCTTTATTGGAAAACAGCAACCTGTCCTGCAATGCACGGTGCACCCAGCTGCTAGAAACCTGGCAGAAACATGGAGTAAACAAGCAGCAAGAAACAAAGCAAGACAGACATGCAAATGTCTTATTAAAAATGAGACATATTTCATCTGCAGCCTGGCGCTGTAGGGCACACCCTCCCTGTCTAAGACTATAGTCTTGCTCATCCACACTGATAAAAATACCCCCGCAAGGAGGACAGAAAAAGATCACACTGTGACTTGCTTCCTCTGCTAGCCGCAGGTGCTTGTCTGGCAGCAGCGTGAGAGTTCACTGAATTTTTGCACCGGTGTCTTAGTAAACACACACGCTATTGTTTTGGGATGATTTGGAGACGCTAACATAAATATTCATGAGCAAAAAATGTGAATGCAGTAAAAAAAAAAAAGAAAATTAAATCTCATGCTTACATTTTGTATTTGTGTGGAGGTGTTGATAAGGGGGAAGATTAATGGGTTTGGAGACAGGCAGGTGAAAAGTCAGAGAAACTGCACAGTCAACATAAAAGCTGCATATTTGAATTCATGCACTCTAATAAAACTGTAAAAGAAAAAAATATACAGCTGTACAAAACAACCTGTTTGTCTGGCTCTATCAGACTAGAGTAAAAACAAGACAACAATCTTCTTGTAACCCTGAAAAACCGGTGGCTGCCTGGTAACTTGACTGAATTTTTCCATTGCAAGTGGTTGTGGTGGCCAACTAGTTGCCCAGAAGCTACCTTTGAGCAACCACTTAGGTGCAAGCACTTTGTGATCACAAGTGGTTGCACCTATCTTGAAACAACTGTTTCAGCTCAGACCGACTGCAGTCACTCTCAGATTGGCGAAGGTTTCTAAATAATTGCTGTCTAATTTATAAATGCAAACAGATGTGTGGTGGATTTTTGTTTGATATGTACAACTATGTAACTATATACACTATATATCTATGTGCACTGACCATATATATTTTAACTTTCATGTAGAGTCTTAAGCACAAGACATTTTGCTTCACCGAGGTTTATTAAGGTGGTGCAGTAACAGGGCAGTTAATGCTGCTGAGAGTTCTGCTGCATAACTCACTCTCCAGCTAACTAACCTTCCCTAATACACACTCAACGTCTTTCATGCAGCACAACCAAAACAGTAAACACATCACGATAAAATATCATACGATATAATCACTCACACACACACACACACACACACACACACACACACACACAC
>NW_005187408.1:2574882-2578671 GCF_000239375.1 Pundamilia nyererei
CACACACACACACACACACACACACACACACACACACACACACACACACACACTTTGAACTACACTGAAGTGTTTTAAGAACCTATGTAGTTATAAGATTATATATTAATAATTAGGATTAATGTGTGACCTTTGACCATGTTGTGACCTATTGTCAGAGGGCAAAGCAAAGGGTTAACCTAAGGGTGTCCCTTTGGGCAGGGCACTCAGCTAGAGCCCTGCCCGTACCCTGGCCTGTACCTGACCTCTGCAGCTGTGTTTGGGCGCGTGGGAAAGTTACTCAGCAGCAGGGGGCAGGGATACTGGTCCCAGTATATTAGAGGACCAGAGGACACCCCCAGCACTTTTTCCCCTCTGCTGTTACTCTCTGTCCGTCTCTGTGTTGCTCTGCTGTCTGTGCTTAAGGCTGTACACCCGGGGTTTTGCTTTGCTTGCTTTCTGCTATGTAATTTTCTTGCTAAATGTCTGTATGTATTTTTCCTGCTGTTCGTATGATTCAGTGTATTAAACTCTGTTCCAAGAATTCTACTCTTTTCCAGAGCATCTTTTTGAGTGTCTTGATTTTAATTGGATCTAAAGAGGTTGGATCTCCACATCGTTGGTGGGAGAAGGTTAGCAAGATGGCTTCAAAATTTGCGACCACAGATGCCCAACACGTTACAATCTATCTGAACCAGTCTACGTGAGTGAGAATAAATTTTTTGTGATGTCTCTTTCCTGCAAGGGACTCAAAACAGCTGGTTGCCAATTGGTTGTTTTCTGATTACATTCCTATAAGGTTGAGCATCAGTTTGCAATTAAATTGCCATCCTGCAGCAGCTGTATCACTATTTGTGGAGGAATTTCAATTTCAAATCTATGCAGTTATGAGTTAATCTATGTGAATTTCTGTGTATGCTGAAGGTGACAGATTCGCGATTTTCACCAGTCTGGAACAGTTAATTACACTATTATTACAAACCGATTGCATGTCATTGCCAACTTGACCAGATTGCAACACAAACTGAAAGGAGACCGTTCCATCTTACTGCAGTTTTATCGAGACCAAAAGTCTCTTTGAAGACTGACTGCAAGTGGTTGGAGACCCCCGTCTTTGAAACAACCATGTCAAAGGCAACAAGATTACAGCTTCTGTAAATTTGGTCATGCTGCCTCTCCAACCACTGCTTCCCCCAGTGTGTCTGTAGCATTAATGAGCTACGGTGTAGAGGGGCTGTTTAAGAAAATCAATTAAACAGTTACAAGATTGATTTGCCTTAAAAGCTGAAATGATTTCAATATGGGGCTTTGTGGTGAGAACAGCATGGCAGCGTGTCAGCACAAGGAGATTTAGGCAATCAATAAATAGTCCACAATACACAATGGAAGAATGGGCAGGTGGAATCAAATGGCAGAAACAGACTAGAGAATTTGTCAAATGTCACGATTTTAAAATGATCTAAACATGCTACTGATGCAGTTAGATTTCTATGCAAATGCATTATTATGCCATGAACAAAGTATTCACACGACGAGACCAGAGGCAGTAGCATCACATTCCTTTGGGTGAATCATCTGATCAGCACCCCTTCATCTCCTTTTAAATGAACCTATTGCTATGAGACTGACAACCTCTGTCAATCACAAATCTGAATCATTCAGATGTGGTGTGAACCATCAATATGGTTCTCGTTAGACATGAAAACAAACAGAAGGACCTCCCGGATTCACAAACAGCTTCTAGGACTGAACAGGGAGTGCTATTTGTAGCAGTGAGTGGATGTAACATATATGTGGATGTGTGAGGTTGCATGTTACCAGTAGCGACTACATGCTCTTTACGATGTACGATGCACAGCTAACGTCACATCGTAACTGCAGCAGCGCACATGGAAATGTCTGTTTAAGAGGACTCTGAGGTATATGTGCAGGGATCTGTTTGCGCTTGTTCTTGCTAATCCATAAGCTGCACAGTAAAATGATGTGCATCCATGCGTGATCTGATTAAAACATTAAAATTAATGGCAAAAAACCCCCAAACAATTAATGTAAGTTTCAGCATGGCTTTCTGCTTCTCTGTGAATTCCTCATGCATGTGCTTGTGTGTAAGCCTCGCCTGTTTGCATGAGTGTTTGCGTACATGTACTGTACAGCATAGCAGATGCCATAATCTCCTCAAAGTCATGCTTTAGGATGAGATTACGAAAACAGTACAAACATTTTGTCTGTTCGGTTTTTTTGTTTTGTTTTTTTGCAATTTCTGTGCAGACCAGCCCTCTGTGCATACACTGCCTGACAACTCTATATAGAGATGCACAGAGGAGCCCCTATAGTTTAAATGCAGGGAGTTGCAGTAGCTCTAATGTAAATGTGGAAAAGATGGATGAAAAGAGAATACTAAACTAAAAGCAAGAGAAGGCTGGGGGTAGCAGAGTAGCAAGTATTTTTTCCAAAGGCAGAGACAAAGAGAAAGCAACAAAGCGATTTTTGAGACACAGCAAAAGGAGAATTTACTTGCATTTCCACTCTTGAATAACTGGGACAGGTCATTTCCTCTTCTGTTATTCCTTTTTCATCCTTCTGCCCTCCCTTCTTCTTCCTCTCTTGACCTTACTTACTCCCTCTCTGCCCCTTTAAAAAAAATTACTTTTCAGTTCCCGCTAAAATGTTTTGACTTCTCCGATAAAAACCACTGGTGTGTGGCAAGTGTGATTATACTATGTGTGAGCGGTTGTGTGTGTTTGAAGACCATGGGCCGAGGATGCCGTTAATTCAACCAGGCTGCAAAATGGTCATGCCTGTCCCATCCGTTCAGGAGGGGACAGATGCGTTTGGTGCGTGTGTGTGTATACATATATATATATATGTGTGTGTGTGTGAGTGTGTGTGTATATGTGTGTTTCACAAGGCTAGAAAGGTGTTATTACAAAGCTGCCGAATCACTGAGTCTTCTCTACAGATACCATCTGCCATCGACACGCAACCATTTCTGTGGTTGCCCTGAAACATTTATGCAACCCATTACAACATCTATGTCAACCAGTCCTGCTCACACTTAATTAACAAACATATAACCGATGCACGTCCTCATGTCTGCTTGCATGCGAGCATAAGTCTGCCTGGATATACATGCATACATTCTAATAGGCATCCATGTGTGAGTGGGTGACTTTAGCCTCTGAGTGCGTCCATGTGTGCAATGATTACAAATCTGCTTTCCGTAGTTGGATCACACTTGTGGGCAGCGTGGCCACGCCACTGTGAATGTTGATGGACAGCCGGTGAATGCGAGTGAGAGCATTTGGCGGTTTGTTTCCTTTGCGAACAGATTTTGCATTTAGATTCAGCAGAAATGGTTCAAAAAGAGACAAAACCCATGAAGTTTTTTCAACTCATGAGTTTGACTAACACTGTATTTCATTCGATGTTTTCTCTAATGAAAATACTGTTGATGAGGAGGTAAGTTGCATCGAACCGGTGCATTTTCTTGCAATCGTAACTAATAGCTATTTCTGAAAATCAAATTCCAGCCTTCTCTTCCCAGTGAAAGCTGTTCCAAACGACATGACTCCACCCAGAGAGAGTAATTCATGCTAAAACCAGATTTAAGCTTGTTTAATGCGCTAATGAAAAGTGCTGTATTTATATGTAGCTGGTAGACGGCAATGCTGTGACATCAGGTCCATCTGTGACTCAGTCTAAAGCTGTAATGAGAACATTACAGAGCCCCCAGCAGAGGTACACACACACACACACACACACACACACACACACACACACACACACACACACACACACACACACACACAC
>NW_005187408.1:2578972-2588614 GCF_000239375.1 Pundamilia nyererei
ACACACACACACACACACACACACACACACACACACACACACACACACACACACACACACACACACACACAAAAATAGTCAGAAAATGCTAAATGCAGCACATATACACATGCCTGCTGTTTTTTCTGGAGTGTTGCTAACATTACAGCAACAAAATTACACCTTTGAAGACATCACCTCATACAAAGGAAGCTTTTACAAGCTGATACTTAGAGCCTAAACACACACACATATATATCATATCCCAAACCCCACTGAATCCACCACAAATGGACTCACACTTTGGCGTTGTATTTTCAACAACCTGCTCAGACACAGAGAGTTTAATATTCATCTAATGGCAAGTCGGGACACACGAATAACTCCCAAGGCTTTGGACAAAACTGCATGCATAAACAGCCCAAAACAGACACAGACACATGCATATGCACACACAGCAGTCATTTGCAAACGCAATTGGCGTTCCCCTGCCTCACACGCTCCTGATTGTTTTGGTTTTTTTGTCCTTCAAATAACAAACATGCATTGATTCCTTTAAAACCCTGACTTTTTTGTTTGGGAGAAAAGCAGAAAGAAATCATTTATTTTACTGTAGAAATTGGGTCCTTTTATGTAAATGTGAAATCTGCTGGAGAAAAATGGACACATGCCAATTTTCATCACCACTGCCTTGTTGTATCTCTATTACCAACAGTTCATATCAACAATCGTAACATTTATTTTATAACTTTTCTCCACCTTTTCATTAACTGCCCTGCACTTTTCCCCTTCATCACCATATTAAACATGCAGAAAAATGCAAATGGAAACAGGGATGTTTCAGTAAGAAATAATTGGACATTATGATGTTTAAAAAAGCAGCAAAACAAAAATCAGAAAAAGACTCAAAACACACCCATCCTTAAGGCACTGTCACCATCAAAGTCCACCTTTCCCTCTCGTTCATTCACTTTTCCCCATCTCTCTCCTTCAGAGTCAGTATTCCTACAGCCCTCTTCCTCACTTAATCTTCTTTTCTTCTTTCATAAATTCCCTCCCGTTTACCCCCCATCAATTTTTCTCTTCCTTCAGTCTCCTCCAGTCAGCCAATTCACAGCTTCTCTCATATCTCTCACCCTCATTCATTCCACTGACCTAATCTCCCCTGCCTCTGCCTCTGCCCAGGGTGTGTATGTGAACGTGTCTGCGTGGAAACACTAACCTGCCCTTCTGGCACGCTGAGCAGAGCCACGCTTTGTCCCTCTTGCTGTAGGTGCAGCAGGTCTTGCAGACGTTGTACTGGCAGTCCGGGCACTGGCGCTTGGGGTTGAGCAGGAAGGTGAAGGGCGCGCAGCAGCGGATGCAGCAGTGCTCGTTGAAGCGGTGCTGCTTGGAGAGGATGGAGCATCTGCTGCCTTCCTCCGCCAGCTCCTGCTTCATCTCGCTGAAACCGGGAGAGCGAGAGAGAGAGAAAGCGAAAGAGAGAGAGAGAAAGAGAGAGAGAGAGAGCGAGAGAGATATGATGAGGGGAGGGAGGGAGAGAGAGAGAGAGAGGGGGGATGTGAGCGCCTGGTTGAGAGGTAGGACGTGAAAACGGCGGAGGACGCCGCGATGCAGAGTGAATGAAAAAACTGTGGCAAATGAAAAATTGGGCGGTGGGGGGTGAACAAGGGAAGGGCAGAAGGGGTCAAGGGTTTGGTGAAAACACTCTGCTGCTCCATGTTTCTGCCTCAAACGCCTTCTCTTTCCCTTACGCCGATTTTGTGGAATTAACGTGATGGCTGACATTTCAATTTGCGAGGACCTGTCATGCCTTTTTTTTGCACTTCAGTCGGAACTCCGCTGAGGACAGCATGTCATGCGCATCCAAAGCATCAGATGAAACTGAATTGTAGTTTGTTAATCAAGATATTATGAGGTTTGGAATAATTACAATAAACTGGCTTAAATCGCAGTTAAGTTGAAGGTCAATACACACAAACGAGCCTGACTGGGGAAAAAAGGAGCATAAATAGAAAGCCTCTGATGAGTTACTCAAACTAAGGTTTAAAATCACATAAATGATGAACAAAGACTCGCTGATCACATCAGAGAACTGTTTCCACTGATCAGCAATTAGGAATTAGGCTAAAAAGTTGAACAAAACCAACTGAAAAAAGCAAACAATAATCCACAGTCTCAGCTGACTCTGACAATCCTACAGCTTCCAAAAATTAAGTGAGACTAAATTTATATCCTTCACCTGTAGCTGGGTATTAAGCTTATGAGAGAGACAGTATAATACGGACTGTTAATCAGTGTTTTAACCAGCAAAGCATCTTTCCTATCCGAAGCCTCAAGTGTTCACATTAACTATGCACATGGGTTTACCTCTGCAGGATTTGTGCTTACTGGGCAAAATGCAAAATCAGCAGAGGCTACAATAAATTATGTAATGGTTCGCATTTGTATCATAAACACATCCTCATCATCATCATCATCATTCGATGTTGCACTTGTGTCAGCTATATTTAAAATGACCCTCAGTGAGAAGGAGAGCTCGAGTAAGAACACATTTATCCATGTTTACATCATCAGCCATCACTTGTCATTAGGCACGAGCGGCAGCTGAGATGCAGAGATCGAGATGTTGCTGCTGGCGAGGTGTGAAAGTGAGTTCAGCTTGAATGGGCAGCGGGTAAATTATTTAAAGCCTCTACCCTACCCTCAGCCAGGTCACGGCCTACTGAGCTTACGCTGATCTCACAGATGCACACATGTGCATGGCAGATGGGGCTTATATGTGCATACCACAGGCGTTAGAAGTATTCTTTACACCACAGAGTCAATCCTAACCAAACCACTAAGTCATACATGAAAAATTAAGTAGGGAGCAAAAAGTGTGGTGAATGCAGCATATTGCAAATTTCCTGTGTGTATTTTGTGTACATGTTGTGTCGAACCAGCGGGGACCCTGCACTCTCCTGCTTCCCTAAGTTATTAACGCTGCTCCTCGAGCAGATCTCCTCTGCCGCCTCGCTGATTGCTTTTCCTATGCATCATTAGACGTAGCATAATAACAAGACGAACCAACCATTTCATATACAGCGTCATGTGAGAAAGAGGTAGGTTTGGGGTGACGAGCGTGGGCGTTGCATATGGACACGGACGTAAACAATTATATACCAAAAACGTATTCAAAAGGAGGCTTTCATAGTTTTGCAGCTGGCAAATATTGGTTGCACTCAAATTAAATGATAAATGAAAATATTCAAAACACATTTATGTGCGCAAAGAAAAGCAAGGGAAATATATGCAGAGAACATTAATATCTCAATAAGCTAAAGACGCAATTGCCTGGAAATCATTTCCCTCAATCCTGATTATGATCAGGATCCATTTTGCCTTTCTGCTTTCATGTTATGGGTTTAATGAGCAGCCCAGTTAGACTGAAGCTAGCTATAGCCATTTAATTAAATGATCGAGCAAATGTACACATATCCAAAGACAAAGAGTGCTCATCATGCCTGCTATCGCTTCACATTACCTCATTTCCCTGTTAATGAGACATGAAAACCTGTGCTCACTGCAGAGTAATCGGTGTAGATACATGTAGGTCATCCAGGTATCAGCGAGGTACAATTGGCCTCAGTGAGAAATAACACAAGGCGCTCCCTATTCACAAAGCAGTGTTTTGAGTTACTGATTTTTAACAGGTGTTTGGCATACAGCTTATAATATAATAATAATGTGTTGGAAATATTATAGCATTACATTTTAAAGAATGCTCCAAAATTCCTGCTAACGGCTGATAGCTCAGGCATGCTAGAGTAAAAAAATAGAACTCCAAGCTCCTTGTGAAAGAAAAGGGGAACATCTGCCATTGCCTTGTGCTTGCATTTAATTACCAGCTCATTTTTGATCACAGGGTGGTTGGCAACCCGTCTCCAAACAGTCATGGTCCACCTCAGAGGATCACTCTCAGACAGACTGGCGAAAGTTTGCAAATAACCGCCATCTACTATATAAACACATGACACAACATGTTGCAGTCAGTCTTAGTCAGTCTGCAGCACTGAGAGCAACTTGTCAGAAACGAGTCTCTTTCAAATAGGACACTCTGGCTACAGACTGGTTTATTAGTATTTGTTATTCGGTATATATGCCTATATAAAAGATTATCCAAATAAAGGATTTCTGTTTCAGATCTTTGGGTTTCTGACTGAACTCTGAATGTATGGAGTTAATGTGAAGGACGATGATAACAAATTAGCAATTTTCACAGGTTTATCATAATTAATTGCCATATTATCACAAACAGATTGCATATAATGGTCAACTGGACCCCATTCAGTCAAACTCATAGCAAACTGACCTCATCTTAACAGTGTTTCAATGCACCAACGTCGCATGGAAGCTGACTACTGACTACGACTGAACGGAGACCTGATCCCAGTCTTCAAAGGAACCATTTCGAAGGCAACAAGGTCGCAGGTTCATTGCACAGTAATTTTGCTTGTTTTGAATCACTGTTTTTCCTACTGTACTAAGTTTACTAAGCTACAACACAAATATTTTGTTTAAATTTCTGCTTCATCTTTTTGGTCCAATGTCGTTGTCTTCTTCCAGTTGCTCCCTTTTAAAAAAAAAAAACACACACACACAAATGTGCGAAATAGTTAATAACTGGACTTTGTGGTAACACTGACATTTTCTTTTAACCCAACTCAGAGTACATTGCTTTTATACATCTTCTCTTGTGCTATGCAAAGAGATTTATCTCCTATATCGCAGTCTGAGACATTCTTGTTGATCTTTATTGATTCACACATAGATCTTGGATTTAATAGAGCGCTGTGCTTACAAAAAGCTCCATAAATAATTCAATAATGAGGGTGAACTGTTTAAAATTCACTCTTTTATCTTTAAAGGAGGATAAAATACTACATTTTTATTTATTAAATAAGGTCAGTCACTCATTAAAATTAATCTTATTTTGTCAATCAATATGTGTATTGCACTACTATAACAGAATGGGCTGAGAATGTTTGGGAAATGACAGTAACAATTAAATGAATTTAAAAACAATATTTATATAGTTACAGAGCCAAACTGTTGATTAACCGTCACATTTATCAATTTTACTTCATCTCGGCTCAGTTTATTTTAAGACTGCCAGGTAGAGCAGGTTAACCACTAGCACTGTATTCACACCATCTCTGGGTTTCCTCGCTGCATTTGAAATGCGTATAATATAATTAATTACTGAAGCCTTCCTTAATGTCAACATGATTAACTGTAGCAGCTCTGCAAAGTTCTACAGGTGCTGAAAGTTTAAGGATGCCAAACTGTTAAATTAAAAACGATTGATTATGCAAATAAGTCACTGCAGTGCACATGTTGACGGTGCCATGGGTTTAAGAGGGGGGAGAGAGCACACCCGCTGAATACTAACTTGTTTTGTAATCCAATACAGAAGAGTCGGGATGATATGTGGACCTAATGATGTTCAGGCTATGTCTGAAAATCTGTCACTCCCAGCAAATATTGTTTGTGCTGAAGATCTATTAGCTCGAGTCTTTTTCATCTCTTTCTCCTTTTCCATCAAGTCTGCCCTGCATCCCCTTCTCACTCACACTCCTAGTGTCTGTCAGCCATCCATTAACATAGTAATTTTCCCTCCGTTTCCACCTCTCCGTAATGTCCATTCCTCTCTCTCTCTTTCTGTCAGATGACACAGTCTCCCAGATGACAAACAGGCTGGCTTAGGCTTAAGTTTCTGGGTGATGTTGAATCATGTTATGATCAGATTTGTAATCTAGATAATGGCATTTTGCAGTCTGGCTGGAAAACAAAAACAATTGCCGTTTCTTTCTAAATGATGTATCGCCCTCTCAGCAGCTGTTCTCTTGCTCAGTGCAGAGCTCAAGAGTTATAGCTCTCAAAACAGTTGCACTGATGACCTAAGCCTGGCATCACAAATGCCCAAATGTGAATTACTCTGAAACCAGCTTTGATTTCCAAGGGGCATCGTCAGCAGGTAGCAGCCAAAATAGCTCTGGATGCAATTAAAGAGACCAAGAACCAGCACAAGGCTGAGTGGACATCCAGGAAGGTTTTGTCCAGGGCAGATAAAATACCAGTTTTCAAACTGGCCAGGAATCCAAGGGCTAATGACTAGCACACAAGTGAAAGTCACTGTGATTAATAAGGTGGATTAGATGTGAAGAATCACTGTAAAGAATCGCTACTGTCCATCCATCCTCTTCCGCTTACCTTTTTAGGGTCGCAGAGTGGGGGGGGGAGCTGGAGCTTATCCCAGCTGTAGGGTGAGAGGCAGACAACAATTCGCACTCACATTCAGACATATGGGCAATTTAGTGTTACCAATTAACCTATCCCCACTAACTGCATGTCTTTGGACGCACAATCTGATATCCTCGTGTTCATCTGATGATGTGGGAACAACACCAACACGAGGATATCAGATCGGCTGTGGGAGGAAGCCAGAATACCCGGAGTGAACCTACGCAAATATCTATCTATCCATCAATATATATCATATATCTATATCTCATCAATCTATTCGAGTCGAATATCTTTCATTAGATACAGATATGGAAACACGTCTGTCAGCGTCAGCAACTGTGTTATAACTATAGTCATGTGAAAAAGTCAGGTTTGGTAGGACTCTATGCAGCCCTCTGAAAAACTGAGTCCACCTTTATTGCTTCTATAGGAATTAAGAGGGTAAGTAGCAGCAAAGTCCTGCTAATCAAATGACCTGGATTATGATCAAGTGTGACCACCTCTTTAAAAGCTTAGCCAAAACTGGGTCATGCAGCAAGACAAGGATCTCAAGCACAGCAGCAAATCTACAACAGAATGGCTGAAAAAAAAAGAAAAAGAATCAATGCATTGCAATGGTCCAGTCCAAAGTCCTGACCTCAACACCGAAGCAACAAAATTCCTCTCCAACGATGTGAGAGATTAATGAATTCATAGAGAAAAGTATAAATTCAAGTTATTGCTGCTGAACGATGGGTCAGTGTAGTTAGATTTTCTATAGATAGCATGGAGTCCTGTGTAAAGCTTCTGTTTCACATGACTGCATGCTGAACAGGCACACAATTAGCTAAATCCAAAGGTAATGAGTAAGTAGCATCAGAATAACTATCATGACAGTAAAAAAATATTACTAAGAACTTAAAAATCCCTCCTCATTCTAAACTTCAGGTTGCTGCATTTCTATACGAAGGCCAGAGAGACTCGCCATCTCTGAATAAGGAATGGGATTTCATTTCTGAGCAAATATGGAGGGACTAGTGAAATCTGAAATGGCACAAATCGAAGCCTGCTTAAAGACCATGCAGGGTGTTTTTAAAGTTAATTCATCACTATAGAGATGCGCACTCAGCTAAAAACAAAATACAAGCACATAAGAGTACATAAATATTTGATATAACACACGGTAAAAAAAACCTGGCATGTGATTTTGGATAAATGGCACAACTTTAATACAATAGGGAAAAATGTGGCAGTAGCATGTCATAGGAAGGTGGGGGTCACATGTAGCGATACTGTTAAGTTCATGTTGGTATTGCTGAGCAAAGCGCCACAGAGAAAATGAGCGTAAAATATAACACAGAGACTTTTATCAAATGTTTGATCTGCCTGCTGCAGCAGAAACCTGCAAAACCAGTATCTGCACTTCACCAGAATCCCAGTGACTCACACAGCCTGGCAGCAGAGGGATGTGAGCAAAGACTGGGGTGACAGGATGGTATTAGTGTAGCGAAACTGTGTGTGTGTGTGTGTGTGTGCGCGCGCGCGCGCGTGTGCGTGCGTGCGTGTGTGACTGTATTTATTGATCAGAGTATTTTCAAGTGTACAGCAGCTAAACGCTTTGATAACTGAACTCGAGACTTTTCTGAGCACTTAAGCTGCCTTCACTTCAAAGTGGAAAATACAAAATGTGAAGAAGTACTTTGACTTGTGTTTGGATGTTTACAAAACTCACACAGTGGGACCTGTGTCCCTTCTGTGGTCAAAAAGAAATGCTTCTCACTGCAAATCATAGAGTGTTCGACTGAACAATTGATTAAATTTAGCAGAAGGTGAAAATGAGGGCAAGGTTTAAGAATTGATGGTTTAGGTCAGTCTTCAGGAAATGAATGTAATCAATGTGATGTCCTTTCAACTAATGAAAGTGCGACTGGCTGCCTGTATGGACTCAGGCTTGAGTCAGGATCTCAGCTTGACATCCCCTCCTGATGTTATTCAGCCTGAAGTGACTTATCTACACACTAAATTCTTGCGCATGCACACACATTTCTGACTTTGAGCATGAACACCTGAAGCAAATTTTGGCTCGAATGAAGAGAAAAAAAACTTTCCTTTGGACCCCGGCAGGATAAAGCTGATTTACACAGTTCATCTAACTTCAATGCCGGTTCCAAGAGACAGCAGCGAGTACCACAATCTCAACTCTTATTCTCCTCTGCAATGCAGTAGCAGACTGGCACATGGGTAATACAAATCAAGGTAGAGGAGTTGTGACATTCAGCTGTTGGGTTGCTGGCAAGCTGCTGATTGATGTGCAGGTGTGAAGAGGCTGGTGAGCTGAGATGAAATCATATAGCTTGCAGGCAGATGGCAGGGATCCCTATCATGTGCAAGTTAAAATATTAAAGTGTCAAATGAATAATTCACTGAAAAAAAATAAAAATAACACATGCAGCCCTAGAACTTCAGGCTACAGAAGATGGAGTAAGCTCCAAAGTCTAACTGTTATTGAATAAAAATCAGAGTTACAAACCCTTTCACAATGCACCAAAACTCAGTACATTAGTCCATATCAGAGTACAAATGTTAACCTCATAGTGGCACTATACGAACCATCCAGTAACTAACAGTGTTGGGAAGGTTACTTTTAAAATGTATTCTGTATATGGAGGACACTGGACTCAGCACATTCGGGTGAAGTTTCCCAACTTTACTTCGTTACCGGAAGATCCCCCCTACACAGCCTTATGGGTACAGTAGTCTTCCGCTACACCTCCTCCTTTTAGCTAAAGACATACTTCGTAACGACTCAAACAGTTCACAAGAACAGAAATGCGGAGCATCATCAAACGTGAAGATTATACACATCCCTCATTTGTTCACTTACATTTAAACGGAACACAGTATTGTAAGCATCTCTAACAGCCTAACCCAGCTTTGAATAGAGCATGCATGGATAACTACAGATAATTACACATCCAATCTTTCAGGAGGTCTCACCTCTCGACCAGATCTGGTAACAGTCCCTGTTGGTCTAAGGTGGCTCCTATTTCTCCTCAGAAAACCCCTGTCTGTCTCTACCACATAAGATCTGGGGGTATTGGCAGGTCTAACTACTGCTCCAGTGGTTCCTTCAGTAGTAATCCACACTTTCTGTACTGACGATAGATCCAGAAGCGGTCTGACTCTATGTCTGCGGTTGTAGTGTTTTGCCTGCTCACGCCTCCCCTCCTCATCTGTAATGCAAAAAGCCTGTAAGTCGGGCAACTTTGGCACCCGCTTTGCCGCTGCTTGTGGCAATGGTCTCCTCATGAGCAACTGTACCGGTGAGAACCCATGTTCCAGTGGGGTGGCCCTGTACGCTAGCAGTGCTCTGTTGTAGTCACAATCCGGTTGTTC
>NW_005187408.1:2589986-2604337 GCF_000239375.1 Pundamilia nyererei
CTTTCATAAGAAGACCATGAACCACATTGAAGTCCATTCTGTATTGCCAGTACCCCCTTAACTCTGGATCTAGTTTACCTTTTTCTGGCCAGCCTGTCACACATTGATTCACCACCCTTCTACACAGGTCATCCATTTCCTGCGCCAACTTAATCTCCTCCAGCCTTTTATCTGTGGCTGGGAGATGGGAGATTACACAGTCCACGGAAACCTCCACCTCTTTTTCCAGCTGAAGATCCCCAGCAGAGGGAGGCCCGCCAGCGGTGCTCGTGAGAGGGCATCAGCGGTGACGAGGTTCTTCCCTGGAACATGGACCATGGTGAAAGAAAAGCGCAGCAGCCTGAGGCGGAATCTCAAAATGCGTGGAGGTAGGTCGTCCAGACCTCTTGTGCTCAGGAGAGGGACCAGGGGTTTGTGATCCGTGATTAGAGTCAACTGTAATCCCATGAGGTAAGATGACAGTCTTTCACACGCCCACGTTACAGCGAGCGCCTCCTTTTCTATTTGCACATAGCATCTCTCCATGTCTGTGAGACCTCTTGAGATGTATGTGACTGGTCGCCAGGAGTTGTCAGACTGTTTCTGAGAGAGAACAGCTCCAATACCGTATGGCGATGCATCTGCAGCGACTCGTGTATCTGCTGGGTTGGACTACTGAGCGAGCACTTCTGGAAAGCTTAGTATCCATTTTAGTCTTTGAAACACTGTTTCCTGTGGCTCCGCCCATATCCACTCGTTTCTGTCTTTTAGCAGTTCCTTTAACGGTATGGTGAGTGTGGCTAGTTGTGGCATGAACTTGGCAAGATAGTTGGCCATGCCCATGAGACGGCGCACATCTTCCACACTCTGAGGCTGTGGCAGCTGCTGGATTGCTGTTACCTTGTTGGGATCAGCCGCAATGCCGTTTGCTGACACTTTGTGTCCCACAAAGATTATTTGACTTTTAGCAAACTCACACTTCTCATTCAGAGTGAGACCTTCCTTCTGAAACTTTTGGAGCACACAGTGCAACCTCTGGTGGTGCTCCTGCCTGTCTCTGCCATATACAAGCACATCATCGGCGTGACAAATCACCCCTTCAAAATCTTCCAGCATCTGTGACATTCTCCTTTGGAAATGTTCCGGTGCCGATGCTATGCCAAAAGGAAGGCGGTTGAACTGAAACCTCCAAAAAGGCGTGATGAAGGTGGGGAGTGGCCTCGACTCTGGCGTGAGCGGAATTTGCCAGAATCCAGACCTGGCGTCGAGCTTCGTGAACACTTTAGCATCTTTCATCATTGCAGTGTTTGATCTAGTGCTGGGAGGATGTGTTCAGGGGTGTGAGGTCCACACATATTCTGGGGGGCTTTTCTGCTGGTCTGGGGATCACTACCATGCCTGAACATCACTCTGTAGGCTCAGTGACTTTGGAGATAACTCCCATTTCTTCCATTCTGTGCAGCTCGTTTCTCACGGCATCTCTGAGGGGAAGAGGAAGACGTCTTGAAGCGGATAGGGCTATTGGTACAGCTCCTTGCTCTATCTCAATGTGGTAAGGCTCCTTCGGCACGCCTAAACCTTTAAAATCATCTGGGTATGCTGCCCTGAAATCTGTCACCGATTCCATTACTGTGCTACTGCGACAGACCACAGCAAAGTGTCCTTTCTTCTGACATTTTCAACACTGTACCTCTTTGGCTGGACATTCTTTCCATGAGCATTTGTTCTTGCGACCACAGCACCCACATTCCTTTTCACTTTGCTTGATTGGCTTTTGTTCTTTCTTCTGCCACGTCTGCGTTTTCCCACGTTTTGTATTTGTCCGTATTGTGTCCATGTTCATGTTCTCCGCTGCCGCGCTACTGTGAAGTATTGATTGTTGTTTCTTTACTGTTTCGCTCTGCCTAACTCTCTCAATGGCAATGGACTCAGCACGTTCGGGTGAAGTTTCCCAACTTTACTTCGTTACCAGAAGATCCCCCCCCCCACACAGCCTTATGGGTACAGTAGTCTCCCGCTACATATTCCACTACAGAATCAAAAATTTTTACAACTACATGAATGTACTATTGCTGTGTGATTTATTACTATTACTGAAGGCTACTCGCCATACCAATACCAACTAGATGTTTAAATCTTAATATAATGAGTAACAGTAGGGTGGACATTAGGTAAGGCTGCACTTTTTGCAGCAATCTCGTATAGAAAACTATTCCGCGCCTATATAAAACAGGTCCGCGGCTCCTAACCATAGTAAAGGGACCTCTGACTAATACGTCGGGTTCCGTGTCGGGCTACTCATATTCCTCATATTTTGTATTTTAAAACCTTACGCCCGTACATGTATTCCATTACTCCCCAACACTGGTAACTAGAGTCATACTGTGGCATCTGAAAGTATTCAGCATTGTTTAAAATGTAAACTTTCATGTATTTTACATTTATTACATCGAAAGTAAAATATTTTAGGCCTTTTCATCTTGATTTTGATGACTATAGCTTATATCTCAAGTTTTATAATATTTAATTTCCAGTTTTAAATTACTATTCAGAATGTATAAATAGTGTTTATTTCTTTGTTTTGTTCAGTAAACACAACTACAATCGTGACTGGCGACTAGACAACTGTTCAGGTGGCAATCATCAACGCCCTGCATAAGGAGGGTAAGCCACAGAAGGTCATTGCTTAAAAGGCTGGCTGTACACATAGTGCCGTACTGAAGCATGTTAATGAAAGATTAGTAGTGTGGTAAGAAATGGTCCGCAAGGAACAGGGAGCCTTAAGAGGACTGTGAGGAAAAATCAATTCAAATTTTGAAGACGAAGACGACATCAGAAGCGTCTTACCTGGGTTAAAGAGAAAAAAAGAACTGGCCTGTTGCTCAGTGGTACAAAGTCCTGTTGGAAAATGGAAGTAAATTTTGCATTTCCTTAGAGAATAAATGTCTTATAGTTGGGAGGAAGAACTGAGGAATTCTCTGAAGTCCAGCGTGAAGTCTATGACGGTGGCTGTTCCTCTCTAAGTCAAAAGTCAATGCAGCATTATACAAGAGATTTTAGAGCACGTCATGCTCTTTTCTGCTGATAAGCTTTATGGAGATGCTGATTCCTTTTGGAGCAGGAGTTAGCACCTGCCCACAGAGCCAAAACTACTGCCAAATGGTTTGCTGACCATGTTATTACTGTGCTTGATTGGCCATCCAACTCATCTGACCTCAGCCCCACAAAGAGTCTGTGAAGTATTGTCAAGAGGAAGATGAAAAACACTTGACCCAAAAAGTACAGAGATGATTATAAAGCTGATCGAAGCAATGTGGGCTTCAATACATCTCAGCAGTGCCACAAGGTGATCAAGCCACTGGAAACCGTGACGTAGTCATTCGTGATAAAGGAGTCCCAACAAAGGAGTGCACAAACGACCACACTTTGCAGGAGTGGACATTTCACAAGAAAAAAAAAGAAAAAGAAAAAAAAAGACGTTCATGAAAGAAAACTTTAAATTTAATTGCAAATAAAACCTTTTTGCACAATTTTTTTTGAGTGGCACTAGTTCAGGAGTGGTAGATGGACATGACTAAAAGTGATTATTACCACTTTCTACTTTGCAGTCTTGAAACATTATGCATATATTTCACTGGAACAGAAAATTTTAAACACACATTCTCAAACTTCTTTGCATTCTGTGGTTGAATTTGGATAATTCACACAACATGCATTAGTAATCATGTTCATTTTTCTGTGGTTGCCTTGGTGTGGTTTACTCATCCACTTCCAAGAAATAAAGAAGAGCCACATACTTGCTGTCTTTTCTCTCCGTCTCTCTCATCTTCACTTTGTGCTGAATAGGTGGCGTACTGGTAGCTTTTAATGCACAATACGCCCCCTTTTCCTTTCATGCCTGCCTGTCACTCTGCAGGGTAGCATATTAGAAGCTCAAGGTGACCACAGCCGGGATGAAGTGAAGCTGCTGCTGTTGCTCTCCCCAACTGTTTTTTTTTTCCACTTGAAATGAACTATGATAGTCTGGAAAGACACCCACAAATGCACACATGTACACACAAACCCATACAGAAAGCTTCCATACTGTCACACCATAGATAAAAATCCAGTATCCTATAATCCCAAACATCAAACCAGGAGAGACAGTTGTCTCATTCAAGATTGTGTGGGTGACATGATTACAGACAATACATTCCTTACTTTGCTCTGTATTTTGGTATCTTAAAAATTTGTAGGGAAATTCATTTGTTCCTATACCATCTAGACATAGATTTCTAAGCAGCAATGTGGTGAGCAGATAACAAGGAATGTGCATAACAAGAATTTATAATCAAATGGGAAATACACTCCCATTGCCACAGGTGTATAAAATAAAGCACCTACCCATGCAGTCTGCTTTTAGAAAACCTTTGAGAAAGCACAGGTCGTGCTAAAGAGCTCACTGAATTCAAGCTTGTTACTGTAATAGGATGCCACCATTTCAACAAGTTCATGAAATTTCTTTCTTCTTGGTTGTTCTTCAGTCAGCAGTTAGTGATATTGTTGCAAAGTGAAAGTGCATGGAAACTACGACAACTCAGGCATTAACATCAGCACATTACTGTAGGGTTAATGTCTACATATGTCTATATAATGTATTTTTACCCATACAAATACACTGTTTTTTAAGCATTACCAAATTCAAAGAAAAGCAAAAAAACAAACCCTAAATAGAGTCACCAATCAAATTTAATTTAAAAAAATACATAAAAACGAATTAACTTGATGTTTCATAAAAACTTTTTTCCTCCTAAATGCTCCTCAGAATGGAAAAACCCACCCCCCTCCTTTACTATGCTCTTGGTTAGTTTTCCACAGGGACTTATTCTTGAAGCATCAGCAAGCACACATAAAGACAAGCTTCATTTCTTCAAATACATCATTTCATAGTGTTTTCTTTCCAGCTCACTGAGGTAAGAGGCATGTTGCAAAACACTATGAGGAAAAAAACAAAAACAAAACATGTACGCAGACATATGTGGCAAAATGGATGGAACGGGGTATGAATCCATATAAAAGTCATGGGAACATACAGAGACACTGAGACACAGTTCATTTAAACACTGCATGTCAGGAGAAACCAAAGCTGTAAAGCACACAACGTTCATGAGATGGTTTAATGTGCCAATCAAATCTGTTCAGCAGGTATACCATAGCTGCAATCATCTATGTCATTCCCATTCCTTTATTAAAGCAATTACCTGTGTGAGGGAACATTATCTTTGCAGACTCCTTAACACAGGGTAAACTCGTGATCTGTGGAGATTATTGCAGTGCTTACAGCCATAATTACCTGCATTAGTATGATCTGATTTTTGATTTGAAAAGGTGGCACCCATTCTCACTTTTGACTCTCAGAGCTAATGCATTCATACAACAATAGGGTTATTAAAGCACATACGTATGCCGAGGGAGTTTGTATTGACATGACAAATGCATTTTAATGTGGAGTTTACCCATTACAACAAAGTAAGAGCAATTATTAAAGACTGTATGCAGGGGGAGAATCAATTACACACAGCTTCCAGGCAGATTATAAAGCTGCCAGTGGTTTAAGATAATGTCACACTCACAATTAACTCTTTCCTTTCAGTTCCATACTTCTTTTCTTTGCCCGTCTATGATTTCCAGTGTTGATTAAACTTACCGCATCTCTCTTCAGTCTTCCTTCCCCGAGAACCTTACAGTAGTATACCTTATATAGTTTGACACCATCATCCCAAGCCTTTAAGTGTCTGCTTTACACTCTCCAACAGTGGCTTAGTTTCCACAAACTTCCACACATCAGCAGTCTTCAGCCTCTGTATCCCTCATTTTCTCTCCCTCTCTGTGAACCCATGGCTAAAATGAAGCCTCTGGGCTATGGGGAGACTTCTCTTTGAAACAACTTTGGCTGTCGACAATTATACAACAGGGCAATAATGAGCCCTCACTTTGGGAAACAATCCAAGTCAAATGTGTGCTACTCTGATAAGGTTTCCAATCAGTGGTTTGCCTGCATGGCAGCTCTGCGAGAAAATGAGACCGAGATAAAGAGCAAGCGACTGCGCAGTGTTTTCTACTCCTACTTCCACGGTGACGCAGGCACAGCGAGGTGCAGAGATAATTTGGAAGCGAGGGATTTCAGTTTTGCCTTCTGTTATTGTTGTTTAGACTCTTTAGTAGCTCAATACTGAGAGATTAAACTGAAGAAAAGCTATTGCTGTTTAACTTGACTGTCCCTTCTCCTTTATCGGAGAGAACTGAAGAACTGAAGCCGAACCAATGCAGATTTGGTCTGTTGAGAGAAAGAAATGCCAAGAGCTAGATATATCAAATAGGTTTCAGAGGCTAATTTACAACTTTTAATAATCCTTCAATTTTTTAATGTAAGAAATCCACCTTACATCCAACATAAGGTTCTCAATCAGCATGAAAAGACTATTTGCGTTAAATGTGAGAATCATTCCGTTGTTCAAAGAATAGTCAATGCCTGCATTATGCTGCAGCCTACTTATGTGTTATTTTAATATTCAGTTCAATTTCATTCTATTCTATTTATATAGTGTCAAAATCACAACATCAGTTGAAGGAAAAACTCCCTTTTAACAGGAAGACCTTCAGCAGAATCAGGCTCTGGGAGGGCGGCAATATTATTATTCTTATTAACTAATAATTGAAGAAAAGAATAAACAAATCAAGAGTGAAAAAGGTGACTGAAGAAGAAACACTCAATGCATCATGGGTATCCCCCCAGCAGCTGATCCAACCATAACTATATGCTTTATCAAAAAGGAAAGTTTTAAGCCTAATCTTAAAAGTAGAGATGGTGTCTATATCCCAAATCCAAACTGGAAGCTGGTTCCACAGAAGAGGGGCCTGAAAGCTGAAGGCTCTGCCTCCCATTCTACTTTTAAATACTCTGAGAACAACAAGTAAGCCTGCAGTCTGAGAGCGAAATCCTTGTTACTATGAGGTCATTAAGGTAAGATGGAGCCTGATTATTCAAGATCTTGTATGTGGGGAGCAGGATTTTAAATTTGGTTCTTGATTTAACAGAGAGCCAATGAAGGGGAGAAGCCAACATAAGAAAAATATGTTATTTTTTTCTAGTCCCTATCAGTACTCTATCTGCAGGATTTTGGATCAACTGAAGGTTTTCAGTGGGTTTTTAGGACATCCTGATAATAATGAATTACAGTAGTCCAGCATAGAAGTAATAATAATAGTGTATATACACTAGACGTTTCATATATTTTGCATCCGAAATCCCTGTGTTGGTGTTCCTCCATCATTATACTAGTGTTGGTCCAGGATCAACACTGCAACTTACTCATCACATTGTGTGATGTCATATCTTTGAAATGTTGGGGGGAAAAGAAAAAAATGCATTTGTTCATATAAAACTCTCTTGTGGAACAAATAGTCAGCATTTCAAGTGTTTTCTCTATTCATTTATACAATAGAAATACAAGTATTATCAAGTTAAGTTTGCTGTTAGCCAAGTTTAGGTTACTCATGTCGGTTTGATGGTATAAACATAAGGTAACGTCTTGGCCAATGCTAACTGACTGCTCAGGCGTTGTCAATAGTCAGCTTCCCTGTCCTGATCCTGGCCCAACAATATCATGATGATCCAAAACAACAACAGGACAGGAAAATCAGATCACTTTTAATCACGTTTATCTGTTTATCCCCTTTATTTTGCCTTTCTTCAAGAAAAATAATCAGATAATTTATCTCCTAAAACGCTAAAAAATTTCATTCTATATCACCAGTTTATGATGCTTTAAAAATCTGCCATAGTCAGGTGATCACTTAAGCTACAGTCACACTTTATGGTGTGTGGTGATGCTTTAGCCGTGGTCTACGAATGCTGGGCGTGCAAGGATGTTCTGCTGTATAATACAAGGAGGTCTGGGTTAGCCGCCAGGGAATGAGTGGCTATTTCTGTGGCAACATAGATGCAGAGCTACAGAGGAGCATCGTTCACTCAATTCCCCTGTGATCAGAGAAGAGCCGCATGCAGGAACTGAAAAAAAAAAAAGGAGGAATGAACAAGAAAAAGACAGACAGAGAGGAATAATTAGCGCTGAGCCAGGCAGAAGACAGGAGGGAGTTATTTTTGGGAGATGCCAGTTCAATTACAGGCAAGAGGGATTTGGCTGTGCCTGTGACATAATAACCGCTCCCCCCAATTCTTGAAATGACCAGGAACTCCAGATCTCTATTTATTTCTGCAATAGGCTGACTGGCAGCCGCAGCCAACCTGCTGCACCTTAGAGGCTTAGC
Organism: Pundamilia nyererei; assembly: GCF_000239375.1. NCBI lineage: Eukaryota > Metazoa > Chordata > Actinopteri > Cichliformes > Cichlidae > Pundamilia > Pundamilia nyererei. The sequence continues at coordinate 2,598,276 of NW_005187408.1, forward strand.
GTTCATGCATGTACCCTTATTGCTCATGTTGTGGGGACATACACAATCACATTGTGGGGGATGTGCAATACTTGAGGGGGAACAAATCAAGCTTGTGTCTGTGTTGTTAAGACAATGTGTAGTCTAGGTGACAAATTTGATACCCTGTCATATTACACCACAACATACAATGATGCAGACACACACACGCACAGACTCACACACATACATCAAATCAATCTGTTACGCACGGCCTCAGCAATCTGGCAACAGCAAGGGGACTCATGATGACTCCACATACACATACAGTATAGACACAAAGTCATACACACAGGGTTGTGCACCACCCGCCACCATTTCCAAGTCCAGAGAGAGCAGCTTTTGTCGGTGGTAATTTGAGGAAAGAAAAGGCAGAATACAGTATTGAATGCAGAAGACAAGCTATTGATTGCAGCCTGAGAAAGGAGGGCATTTGTGGCTGCACAGCGCACTTGATTTGACTAATGACAAAGTGCGGGGAAGAAGCGCATTTTATCAGTGTTGAGTGCATTTTGCACGTATTCCTCAATTCAACCCCAAATCCAAAAATAATATACTCGCAACTGAGTGATTTATAAAGACGATCTAATGAAAGAGACGTTGTGACGCAGCGGACAGATTTAAGAGAGAAATAAAGAAAAAGGGGGGGAAAGGAGCAAACAAAATGCTAATGGCTGTTTGTGCAGCCTTGCTTGCGAGCGGATTAGCACTGATAACAAACAGTCTTAATGCACTTCCCGTGGCAAACAGACATGCATACTGAATTTATGATAATGCAGCACGGCAAATCAATAGAGCCAACCACACGTACTGTGGTTCTCTAGCATTATATCTTGCCAGCTATAATGCTAGAGAACAATAACATGAAGGAGGCTGACAGGGGATGGTCTTCGTTGACGGGCAGATTTTATTTGGAATCCCACTAAATCAGATTATAACAACACTGAGTGTTATGGGTGTCTGAACTTGTGCACACTATTGCATTTTCTCATCATACAGTCAGTTTGCATTCTACTGAGATGGCTTTAACCTTGTAGTAAAGTTTTCCTATAAAGGCTGCTGTGAGGTAACTGCAGGTAACTCTCCAAAGTTCTGAAGCGTCCTCAGATAGCCCGAAAGAAATACATTTACCTCAGCCGCAACACAAAAGCGCACACACAGACACACACATATACTGTATTTATGATATCTGGACAGCTTACACCACAGGGAGCTCAGACCATACTGTGGCGCTTTCAAGCCACACACATTCATTTCCAGAGTGGTTATTATTTCCTGAGGCTCTATCGGCGATAAAAGGGAATTTTTCATCTTTGATGGAAGCGTGCGGACAGAAGCTACTGTGTAATCTTGCAGTTACACATAAGAGTACATGAAGGCACTTGTGTTCAAATAAACCAAAGTATATCCTCGTGCGCATGCAAAATACCTCCAAGAAAATAATCAGACAATAATAATGATGTCTAATTCCACCTTCTGGGATTTAGATTGAGAGGGAGAAAGTGAAGGACGGACATTTTTACAGGCAGATGACGTCCTTGCATTGGTCACCTTGGGGTTGTTTTTAGCAGCTGACTTAGGGGGGAAGAGAGAGAGAGAGAGGGGGAAAGGGTTTATCACAGCTGGACAGGTGTAGCTGAGGCAGAGGGTGAATGACTGGGCCTAAGAGATTACTACTATATTAAAGCAAACCTGAATGCGTTTTGCTCCAACGTCTGCTACCCTTCACTCACTAATTTGCCAACACAGGTCAGCAACATCAGAAGGACATAGAGCACTTAAATTAATATGCCGAGGCACACCTCAGTGCACTCTTGAATCTGAGCATGGACTTTATATAGTTTGCACACTGGAGGTGCAGGCAACATCGAATAACAATGATTTAGCTTGAGGCTAAACTGGCTTATCCATTAAGGGATGGTAAAACCAGGCAGGAAGCAGTTTCTCAAAGCAACCCTAAAGCAAACTGCCCCACTGAAAAGCATGTCAGCTTACTGCGCATGTCATCAATGATGTGCCGGAAGAAAAGGCAATACTAATGATATAACACAAATGGAATTTGTAGTTTGGTATGCTATTATCCATTTTAAATGTATATTAATCTCTTTTTTTTTTTTTTTTTTTTAAATAGTAGTAGTGGTAATATCCATTCACCCATCCCAGAACAGAAAACCCACACAGGAACATGGAGAACATACAAACTCCACACACTTTCTTGCTTGAAGTGCAGCAGAAACATGAGATGCAATTATGAGATTTCTTTATTCACTAACAGTGTAGTCATTCGTCTTATACAAGTGACAGGACACGGGAGATTGCTAGTACTATGAGCTGTGTATACATGTGTCAAAAATGCTAGGTTTCACAAGTTTGTTCTTGGAATTGACTGTACTTTCCTACTAAAGCCCTGGACCAAGGCTATCCTTAAGCTTGTCTTTTTTTATTATTATTGTTAATTTTCAGCTCATCCCTCTGCCTCCACTTCACCCTATTCCTACCATCCTCGTGTGTGAAACCAACCCTCTGCATGTCCATCTTCACTACATCCATGAATCTTCTCTGTGGTCTTCCTCTTTTTTTTCTTTTCTCTGACAGCTTCTACCTTTCCTTCCCTGCATTTAAAGCCCCTCTTCTCACCTCCGCACTCCTACCTTTCCCCATTTCTCGCTGCTTCTGAATGCACCTTCCCCATCTCCTCATCTACCTTCGACCAACACTAGCACAGTTTCCACAGTCACCGGAGTCTGTCATTGTTAACCCAGGCCCTGACCAATCCAGTACGGAAATCTCCTTCTAGATGATTTGGAAAAGATGTTTCCCCTTCCTGACACAACTATTCCTCATCTATGCCAAGTTAGGAATGGCACAAGCAGTAGACCGGCTTGTGTATGAGAAATGTTTCAGTGGACAAAAACAAACTACTTTTACAAATTAATCTTCATATTTCACTCTAAATATCTGAAAGGAGTTATAACCCGGCACAAAGCAAAATGCCTCCAGGCGCAACTGCAGGGATCTACAACTAATGACAATGATGGAAAAATGCAAACAGACTACAGCATGTAGCCACTTTATTAAACCTGTCCCAGATTAGATAACTGGTTATGACTGGTTTGTAATGGACAAGGCTGAAAATCAGTCTAAACGGGCACATTTTGCCGGAGCGAATGAAATATGAGCTCTCAGATTCATCTGGTTCCCCGGCTATTCTTCAATAACTCCGTTTAATGAAGTAACAGACCCCAGTGACCACAATGACAAGAGCTGACACTCCATCCATTCCCCTTCACTGGGAACCTGACTCTGACATGCAGGTCACACTGTAGCTTATTGCCTCACAGAGCAGAAAGACACCTCCTTGTGCACAGGTAGGTGGGCCGTGTGTGAGTGTGCAGAATGGTAGATGAGAGAGTTAGCAGTCCGCGATGCTTGCACCTGCATCATAACATGAAAGAAACAGCCATATACCAATGCAACATATTATTGAGGGAGCTGACACCATACATAGCAGGTGTATTTTATAAATAAAAACATATAATGTTAATGTAATAATGCTTTATTAGGTTGTATTTTTTAAACCATTCTCTTCTAAGAATAATTAATGTAATTTTTCTCTCACACAAACTCCAGTTACAGCCATTTGGTGCATTCCTTAAACACTCAAGAGATCCAATATTGGCAGATCAGAGACTTGGCAGGCAGTCTACTCTAGCCTGCATGTAAGGGCACACTGTGTGTTTACTTCACCATAAGCGAGTGTCAACCTTCACAACCCCAACTATCAACTGAACAGACAGCCTTGATGGCAGCCATTTATCTCCCCATCTGATTGCAGTCAACTCTCTCCCACTGCCAAGGAATGGGATGGCCTCCGAAAAGGGCAAAATACCACTGACTGATTGCAAACTGCACCATATACAGCTTTTAAATCCTTCTATAGGTGATAAAAAAAATAAAGAAAAACAGCAGCATGTTTATAAAAGGCAAATTTTCTTGTAGTAAAGACCTAAACCATCAATCTCTGTAAGTCACATACAGATGCATATGCACGGTCAGAAAAATGCATTTTATAATATTACAAATGCTGATTTTATGCAATGCTGTGGTTAACGTCATGTAACTAGAAAAAGAATTTAAAAAATACATATAAATATTATATTTTCTCCCCAATCAATGCTTTCCAACAAAGAAGCTCAAACAAGCCAGTTATAATTGGCTTCCTATCTGAGTTTAACATGAGCATTTCACCTTCAGCATGGTCATTATCACAAAGTCTCACTTTATACATAATAAATCGCATAACAAGCCGACACTTAGATTCGACAAGAATCTGCTGGTGCAAAAAAGATAGCAAACAAAGCTAAATATCAGACAACATCTTTTATTAGAGAGGGGGGGAAAAGCCCATATACGCTTGAAAAGCCGTTGTTGACTTCAAACAGTGAGTATTGATCCTAGCTTGTAATAATTCAGCTGTGTCTGAAAATGACCTTCCAAAGTGCCAACAGAGCCTTTCACCATTCATTAAGATCCTGCCTCCAGAGGAGACGAGCTGCAGAAGACAACACAGCTTGTAAACAGACAGTCGGTCTATTCATCTTCTAGCTGCATTTACAGACATCATTAAAAACAACGAGTTCATTAAAAACTATTGTGTGTTACAGCTTAATTATTCTCCAGAGGAACAATAAGTCAGTTCCATATTCACAGAAAGTTCGGGCACTTCTGAGCTAGAAGGAGTGCGAAGTGAACATATTTTTTCAAACAGCAATTTAAAAACCAAATTACTTAAAGTATAATCAAATTGGTGGATAATTGCATTGAGCATGCTGTGGTGTTGTCACCACAGACATGGGTCTGGCCAACGTGACGTCACCCATTTGTTTCAGACTTTTAATTTGGAAGCTTAAACATTAGCATATCGCCCAATCCCATGTCGGTGTTCTTTTAAAGCCAGAAGTTAGCCTGGTTAACATATATGTAATGTGTATGGTCTGCACTATACAGTACACTAAAACACTTCTCAAGGCTCTAACAGCTCACATACACACACAGAAGAGGTCCAATTTAATGATTAGTAGACAATGTTCAGCTCCTGCTGCCTGTCAGGACACCAATGCGACCACGCCCACACTTTGAAGAGGTATTATAAAAAATTCATCCCATTCAGAGTTCTTATGGTGGGGCGGTGGACTATCCATAAACTAATGAGTCTTTTCTGAAAGTAGGAACAAATGACTGCTTATGTTCACCAGCTTTGCATCCCCTACTGTTCTTTTTCAAAAAACAGTCAAAGACTAAATCTCTCTTCTGTTTTATCTCAGAGCTTCTCACTGTGAAGCAGCTCCCAATTTGCACTGATAAATACTTAAATGCACTGCAGTAGACTAAAAGTGTGTATATTTTCCCCCTGACAGTCACCACACATACATGACAAATGGTTCCCCTAAGTCTCTTATATGAGTAGTAACCTGGCTGGTATATCCATAGGCTGAGAGAATTATGGGCCTTCACCACAGGCAAGTCCAAAATGAGCTCAGATGCAGTTTATAGATCACAAGCTGATTTAGCATGTCTCCTGAAAAGGCCTTAAAAATTGACTTGCCTCTTGAAGCATAACTACAAATAATTCAAGCTCGTACCAGCCGTTCAGAATATAGATAACTACTTACCAAGGACGATCAACGAGTTATTTTTTGCTGTAACACACTTCTTCATAAAATCTGAAATTTTGCTAACTACTTGCTTCAACAGGAACTGCTTGGCATTTTGGGAGATACAATTATTTGTGGATTCTCCAGACTTGCATGTAAATATCAGCGCATATCTACTGCTAAATAAGAAACCAGAGTAGAAGGTGCTTAGCTTAGCATAAATACTGGTAGAGAGTAGCAGCTAAGCTAGCTCTGTTCAAATTCAAAGCAATAGATATGACTAGAACATGTTTTAATCCGTGCTGTGCTGAAGGATGTATTTTTGAACTTTGGACTTCCTTCTAATCTTAACATTTGCTTGGCTTAGGAAATAGAAATCTGTGAAATGAA
>NW_005187408.1:2606031-2700939 GCF_000239375.1 Pundamilia nyererei
AAGCTGGAGGAGGTGGCTGGGGAGAGGGAGGTCTGGGCCTCTTTGCTTAGGCTGCTGCCCCCGCGACCCGGCCCCGGATAAAGCGGATGAAGATGGATGGATGGATAAAATACACACACAAGGCACCTTATTAAGTAAACCTTGGATACCCTTTTGACTTCAGAAATGCTTTAATTATTTGTTGCACAGACTAAACAAAGTGATGGAAACATTTCCCAGAGATTTTAGTCCATATTGACACGATAGCCTCACATGGTTACGGCAGATTTGTTGGATGCACATTTATGACACAACTCTCTTGTTCCACCACATCACAAAGGTGCTCTATTGGAGACCTGGTGACTGTAGACGCCAAAAGAGTACAGTGTCCAAATTGTGATGTTCAGTTTGATTTAAGGTTTGTGACTTGGCATCAGAGAATGGGTATACTGTGGTTAAAATTGAACCGACAGACAGCAATAGTATTCAGATAGGTTGTGGTGCTTAAATGGTGCTCAGACGGTACTAAGGTTCCCAAAGCATCCAAATTGTAAACATCATGCTGTTTACACCAAATTCTGACTCTACCAAATGCAAATCACAGTAGAAATCAAGACTCATCAGGCCAGACAACCTTTTTCCAACCTTCTTTAGTCCAGTTTTGGTGAGCTTATGAAAACCGTAGCTTCAGTTTTCTATTCTTTTCGGATAGGAGTGGTACAGAGTGTGGTCTTCTGCTTCAAGGTTCAAATCTGTACACTCAGAGATGCTCTTCTGTATCTTTGCTGTAAAAAGTGGTTATTATAGTTACTTTTACACTACTCTAAGGTATAAAGCTAGAACCCAAAGGCAATTAGCCTAGCATACCATTAAGATTGGAGGCAGGAGAAATGAGTAAGGAAAGTTCTGTCCAAAGCAAAAATAAGACTTAAATACTAATATATGTTCTCAGTTAATTACTTCCTGGCTGTAGCCTTGTTTTTAACCAGACAAAAGTGTTCCTGTCTGAACAAAATATTTATCTTCCCAGCTGTCAAACTGCTCCTTTATTTATGACCTATAACCTACTTCGCTGCACTGATGTGAACATACTGTATGAGGTAAAACAGGGTGCTTGTGTCCTTAGAGCACCCGCTTGATGACGGGTAATCTGAGGAGAACATTGTTGCTCCAAGCCAGAGACCCACTGACAGACACTGATGGCATGGGACAATATACGAGAGACAATGAGTGTTAGGGAAAGTGAAAGACAGCACACAGAGAGTACAGAGGAGGAGAAACAGTGAATTATATAAAGGGAAAACAGAGGAGGAGGAACAGTGGATTGCAGCAAACAAACAGGGATTTTCAGAGAGCAGTGAAGGAAAACGGATTATCATTTGGAAAGACTGTGTGTCAGTGTGTGTACAACACACACATGGATGAGTCATAGCTGGAATCTCGCTGATTTCTAGTCAGACATACAAACTGGGTTTGTGCAGCATTTTTGGCTCTTCGGATTCTCAACTGCATCTTTAAACAGGAAGTAATATTTTTGCTATAACTGATGTACTGTACATGTACAACTCCTGACTCCAGTGAGCTGCATTTGAAATGAGCCAAAGTGCAGATTTTCATCCATGTACATCTGTTTAGCTGGTATAACAGGCAGAGAAGAGCATTCATGCACTATGGCTTAAAACCAGACAAATCCCTATCTAGGCATTAATCCCCATGTTAAGACAGACTTAGCTGATATGCAATGATACCTTGCTGTGTATGAGCATGTCGGGTACACTTTTTAGTCTGACAAGAAAATTTTATTTTTATTTTATTGCTGTACGAGACATCTGCAAAATGTCTACATCCTATAACTGAAGGATAGTACGTGGTAATCAAATCTGTAAATGCAGTGAATGGAACAGACGACAGAGAATATTTATTTGGACAGATAATGCTGTAATGGGCAAAAGCAGTTCATCATGTCGGCATGGTGATGCATTCATACGTGTCAGACATGCTGATGATCTTAATCCTTAATCTCCTGACAAATGAAAAAGAAGCCAATCTCATTAGGAGGTGCAACTGTCATTATGGCAACAGGAAATGACTGACAACTTGGCATAAGTAAGAGCTGGAGATCTTTAAAGCCTACATATACAAGCTCATTTCTTGACCCAGTGTATTTGGGTTTTTCCCACATTGCCCGTTTCCCATTTGCCTCCCGAAATATCACGTTCATTCCGTCTCACGTCTTTTCCCTACACACACACAGTCCTACATACAAGCGTTCTGTACACTTCAAACTCCACAGTGGTGGGCTGTATTACTCTGTGAATCACTGCTGCATCCTGCTGCTTCTGTAGCTGCACTTGTGTCCCACACAGTTTGATTCACACACAGCTACAGGCCTAATAGCCCCCGTAACCCTCACTGCTGTCACCTCTGAGCCCTAACAGCCCTCACACCTCTACACCAAGCTGTGAGATCCAAATTTACAGAAGCCACAAGCATCACTGCTAAAGGGCAAATAGTGGGTTAACATGGATAGATTGGCATTTTGGGATACACATGCGTTCACTGTCTAGTTGAGCTGGAGACGATAGGATCAACCCATTTATCTGTGTACAGTGCTGTGCAAAAGTCTTGAGCTATCCCTCATTTCTCTATACTTTGCTTCCAAGGAGCCAGCCTTTTTTATATTGTTTAATAGTTACTGTATTTCAAACTATAGTTCTTCTGGCTGAAGTTTTCTCTTTTGATATTAGCTGTTTAATTGTTTTTTCATTCATTATTAGTCCAGTCCTTGTACCTGACCATTTTCAGAGAACTGTTTTCTTAGTTTTGGTTTGTTGTTACTTGTTTGTTAAGCCAATTAAAAATGACCGATGATTCATTCAAGCATTAAAAGGGCACCTAACACAACTCAACTAGTTTTTAAAATGCGTACAGTTTGTTCTTAAGAAAATTTGAGCAAAGTGGCAGGACATTGTAGCCCCCCCCCAAAAAACACTACCTACAACAGATGAACGGTATCTTAAAGTAACTTCCTTCAGAAATAGTGGTGTCCAACAAAAACCTGTCACAGGACCTGACTTTTGCATCTGTACTTTCAACTGATCAATTAACTGTTTGCCAAAAACAAAGCAAACATGGTCTCAGTGGAAGGCTGGCTGACATTCCTAAGCAAAGGAAGCTTCCCAAACATCCCATGGGATGTACTGGAACAAGCCCAATCCACAATCACTAAGGTTCCACCAGTTAACCCACACCTGAATGGTCACATGTGGCCCTGTGTCCATACCTGACAAATCTAAAGTGTTTTGTCAGCACAAGGATGGCATAAGTTGAATTAGGCATGTGGCCGTGGTCTGCAATTCCTCTAGTGAGTAGCAAATTATTGTGGAGTGTAAAATTGTGAGTGCCACTCTAAACAAACCACATGTTAATTAGTGAATTATAAAGGTCCTGTTAAGAGGTGTTGTTGCCCTAGGACAGAGCCAGGTGTGTTCCCCTTATTTGCAGTCTCTCTGTTAAGCTGAGACTGTCAGCTGCTGGCTGAACAGTTGCTTCTTCTTTAATGTGCAAAAACAAGAGCGGCAGTAATTCTCTTCTCTAACCTTTGGCAAAAGACAGAATAAACACGTTTCCAAAAATCCAAACTGTTACTTTAACACTGACAAGAAAAACAAAACAAACAGACATCAAGTATATATATGCATATTTCATGGATCACATCACACCTGCACCTATTGTTCATCAATATAGCTGTAGCATTACACTGCACTGGCTCCATTCTATATCCCCAGTCTGTAATAAATGTTATAACATCTATAAAGATGTAAATATAAATTGTGCCAGTACTGCTACCAGCGAGCACAAATCTATAAAGTATCAGCAAATAGCCTAAACTGCATTCATAAAATATGACAGTAGGACAGGAAGGTGGTTTAGGAGGGCAGCACAAACACCAACAGGTTCCAGGAAAGAGAAGGAGAGAGGTGAAGAGAAAGGGGACTCATGCAAGAAAGAATTTGGGTGATATAAAGAAGACAGTTTTTAATCTTTACTTAATATCTGAACACCAAGGAGTTACATAAATAACCCGTTGTGTCCTTGACTGTGCTGTAAACACCTTTGGCATTCTGAAAATCACTTACCTTATTAAAATCACATCATAAATATATCCAGCTTGAACTGTGAGAGAAGTGAGAATAATTATTGCTGACACAACACCATGCAGAGTGTGCAGTGGATGATAAAGTGTGGCTAATACAAAATGGGGCTATAAATTACAGTGCAGGCCAACAAGCCTCACAGCAAGATCTCCTTCAGGTGGAGACACTTTGCTCAGTGTTGCCTTGGGAACTGGCTTGATCAAATTTCAACTTCAGTCCTGATTCAATGATGATTCACAATTTAATAAATAATGCCAGTGGTTATCTGCTGTACAGACTTATGGTGAAAAAACACTTACTTCTAGCAGATTTTGCATAATTTCATGCTTACACATTTGAGTCTATTTGGTATTTAAACCTGCATTGTCAGATGATGTTGTTTAGTTTAATGGCAAAAGAAGAAGTTCTACAGATAAGGTGAAGCATCATTATTTCTCCATCCGTTTTTTAGAGGCGTAAAAGCAAAGTAATGGTGAAAGGTCTTGTGCAAGCAGTGGAGAATAAGTGTCAGTAATGCAGCCACAATCTGATGGCTTACTGCACAAAGCAGTCTGCAAGACACAATCGTTGTCTGAGAAACACAGAGTCGCTACAACCTTTCTATCTGACTGGGTCTTTCTATACCAGAATTTCAAGGGAAAACTGTCTGTGTATCGAAAGCTGTTTGTACAAAACATTACCAATTACTCTTCCATGAAGCTGCTGCGTCCCCACACTGAAACTCTTATGCCTTGTTGATTCAAATCTTTGAAGACACACTTTAATCCATCTCTATGGCATCTTCAGGACAGTCGTGTTAAAAAGGAAGCCAATTTCTACCTCGCAGAGGCAATAACAGTTTTTACAGCTCCGGTGGAAATGAGAACAACTCAGTAATAACATATTGAAATATTAGGAAATTATTGTGGTGAATGCAATTTGGTCTTCCGGAAATTACCGGGGACGAGGTCACTGAGGCAGTTAAACAACTCCTTGATGACAGAGCCCCTGGTGTTGATGAGGTCCGCCCCGAGTTCCTGAAGGCTCTGGACGTTGTAGGGCTGTCCTGGTTGACACGCCTCAGCAATGTTGCGTGGAGATCAGGGGCAGTACCTGTGGACTGGCAGACCGGGGTGGTGGTCCCCATCTTTAAGAAGATTATAAAACAGTGGCCTGAAGTAGTGGACAATGTCTTGGTGGCTACGTCCATCTTTTACATAAACTCATCAGGTCTTACTACATTATGACTAGGGATGGGTATCGAAACCCGGTTCTTGTTGAGAACTGGTTCCCACTGTTTCAATTCCTTGGAATTGTTTGCCATTTTTGCAAACGATTCCCTTATCGATTCCAGTTGCCCCAAATGAAGTTACCACGTTGCGGAGCGTCATTTACCTGGCAGGAAACACGGCGCCTAAGCGGCCCAAACGCTCAAAAGTTTGGTTATACTTTACGAGAACAGATGACAACAGGGCAACTTGCAATACTTGCAAAGTAGATATTTCATTTAAGGGAGGAAACACTACGAATATGCAAAAGCATTTGCTCACAAAACACGCGATAACCTTAAATGAATGTCGTGTTTTTAATTCCGCTCCGGACTCGTGAATCTCAACCGAGCAGCAGCGGTAACATTTGCACGTCCTCTCCCGTTAATGCGGCAGGTAAATAATCAGCTAACAGTGCATATTATGTTAGCCCGATCTGCCTTATTACAAAACCTGCCGTTACTGTGCATTTAGGTGACCATGATGAGAGAGACAGAGTCTGGCTGGCTCAGATGCTGGCAGTTCTCGCTGCAGTCTACCGGTAGCGTCTCCTTTCAGGCCAGGATAGACGAATGTCACCGAGCAGTGACTAAGTTTGTGGTCAAAGGCTTGCACCCATTTGCCACAGCAGATACCCTCGATTTTCGGTAAGTGAATGTGTTTAATTGTAGGCAGGGACATTACTGGATATTCTTGTGTAATTGCTACAGAATAATTTATGTTATACTTTGTTATTGCTACAGAAGAATATTTATTTTATTATTTTACATTTACAATTTTTTTTTCCTGGGGACCCTGTGACACCCCATGGAAGAGCCGTAGGCTGTGGATCTCTTAAGATCTCACTGTTGGGTTTGTAAGGCCATGTTACTCCTAAATTTCTATCTTGTTCAAAAAGAAGATAGAAAACAAAGTTCTAAGCTAATCGAACTTAGTGTTCTCCTTTTAAAAAAAAAAAAAAGAATTGAATCATTAAACAGAATCGAAAATGGAATCGGAATCGTGAAAATCGTATCAATTCCCATCCCTAATTATGACCACTGAAAGGTGACATGAGTAACACTTATTGTCTCTTTATCACGGCACCTGTTAGTAGGTGGGATATGTTAGGGAGAAAGTGAACATTTTGTCCTCAAAGCTGATGGGTTAGAAGCAGGGAAAATGAGCAGGCGTAGGGATTTAAGCAAGTTTGACAAAAAGCTAGATGACTGGATCAGAGCATCTAAAAACTGCTGCTCCTGTAGGTTGTTCCTGGTCTGTAATGTTCAGTATCTATCAAAAATGGTCCAAGGAACGAACAGTTGCTGGTGAACCAGCGACAGGGTTAAGGCTGGCTGATGCACGAAGGCTGGCCTGTGCGGTCCAATCCAACCGACGAGCTACTTATACCGCTGAAAAGGTTACTGCTATTAAGCCATATGATGATGTCAATATTAATAGACGTTGCATTGGAATATTAGACGTGAAAGCATAGAAAAGATGGTGTTATTGAACACACTGTGGTAATTTGAATTTAAGATGAAACCAGAGAAACATAGCCTGCATAAGAAATGGATGTACATAATTTGACACCACCCGCTGATTTCTTGAGTCCCGTTTCGAAGCCTACAGACGAACATTGTCGCTGGTGCCATCTTGGTTGTAAAGACATAACTGTACGTTCATCAGTTACAGACTTATGATTGACAGGTCCTTAACCAATGAGCCTGCACTATCATTTTTTTTCATTCAATATGACCCAAACTGAGAAACTGAGCCCAAAAAGGAAAATGTTTACAGAGAATAAGAGATCTCTTTTCCCATAGACTTCAATAGGAGCTGTAATCTGTTAGCAACCACAGCTATCGCCATCTGGTGGCGTTCAGATAGAACGCAGGTTTAAGGCACTCCTGCATTTGCTTTATTTTTCCAACCTGGAAGCTATGTCCATTTACTGTGTGTCTATGATAACAAAACACACCTGATTAGAGCAATAACAGTGAGCTGGTTTGTCATGATTAAACCCCCTGCAGTCCTTTTAAATACGAACAACTGACTCATGACGTTTAAAACAAGAGCAATTACCCAAAACCCCATCTTCTCCTTTCAAAATCCATGCTTATGGACTTTCTAACAATTTATTTTTGAATGTGTAAATCAACTAACGAGGTAACCAAACTCACTCGATTTCTCATACAACATTTAAATACCCCATTGATTATACCAACATGTGCAAGAACAAGCATCTGTGTGTAAGCAGAGTCATAAAACTATTTTATTTGCACTCTCGCTATAAGCCTGAGTCTTCTGTTTAGCAAACAGTTTATGCTCCCTGCATGCAGCAGGGTGACAGGGCGATGTGTGCTTGGAACGTGAATCTAAACTAGAAACCAGTGCTGCGTTTTGCCCAAGGAAGAATATGTCTAGTAACAATGTAGAAAATAAAGGTAGAATATTCTCAGTATTCGCGGGGAATTAAAGAGCCCCGCAAGAGGAAAACAGGGGAGAAAAGTTGATTTATTGCCTCGTGTAATATTTATCAAGCAGCTGTGCCTGGCAGAATGAAGGTTCTTGTTTAGTCAAGAAGGGAGTATAGAGAGAAAAGAAAAAGAGGAGTGCCTGAAGTATTTGATGCGAACATTATGAGTGAGGGGTACCAGCATTTTTATTATGAGACAAGGCAGAAAAGGCTTATATTAATAACCACCAAGATACATTACTTACTGGAGCTTTTAACCTGCGAACTAACATGCACTTATTAGAGGGGTACAGCAAATTCGTCTTTATTTTTTAAGATAGCAGCAAGCTCTTTCAGCAGCAATAATGACGCCTATTTATCAAGTATGTGCTTTGTGAGAACAATGCAGGAAGTAACAGGTACCAAAAGGGATCACTGTTCAGGAGCAAAGTCAGCCAGTATGTTCGCATTACTTCTGGCCCATAAGCAAACACTGTTCAGACCTACAAGCAGGGAGGTTAACGGCACTTATGTGCTGCTGCATTGCAGTGCAGTGACCCAGTCCTCGTGTGTCACGTCTGCACTAACAGCAGAACAGCCAATTTAACTCCATGTACCCACTGAGCACTCTTCTAAATCAGTGTTTAATCACTAGAATGACAAGCTCAGCTAATTATTGCCCTCCCCCTAACTCTTTAACCACTCCACCTCACCCCACATCCTCTGCGCTCCCTTCCCCTGTCAACTCTTTCCACGGTGTGCTGCCTGCTCAAGTAGCCTAGTCAGGCAATGGTCGGCTATTTAAAGCTATATACTGTCAGCTAGAGCTGCGTTATACGAGTGTCCTCTTTTGGCCTGTTAATTATTACGATCATTCCGTACAGCCCGAAGACACAATTCGTTGCCTATTTGCGTTAGTGCGAATCACACAGCCTGTCTTTGCTGGGAGTGCGTGCTGCCAGTGAAAACGTGGTGAGGTCTGAGTGGACGCCTGCTGGGATTTGTCTTTGCACAGAGAATGGACTGAAACGATTTGAAACGTTCGCCTTGGAAGATCATCTTTTCAACAATAAAAAAAAAAAATAGATAAATAAAAATCAGAGATTCTTCACTGATTTACAAATCTTTTTGATGCCTCCTTTCACAAAGCATGAGGATGCTGCAGATAAGCAACCACGCAAAACCCAGAGTCTATTTGATTTTAGAAATTAACCCCAGAAAACGTCTTGCTTCCATGTTTATACATCTGTTTGCTCGCAGGAAATGAAAGCAGGGATTGGGGGAGACGATATTGACCAAGAGGTGCAGTTTTCACACTCCAAACAGTCATTACAGAGAGATTTATTTTATATTTCAAAGTGACATCTCAGACATACAAGAGAGCGCTTGTTAGGATTAAAATCTGCAATTAAATCTGGAACCAGAGGAGGGCACTAAAAGCAATGAATACAGCCGTTAAATACTCTGTATATGTGATTTACTGCAGTATAAAGAAGGAACAAAAACTAGAGGAAAAAATGCAGAATAAAAAGATTTGATTTAAAACTCGTATCAGCTGTTTTTCCTTCCAACATAAATAAAGCTTTGGCAGAAAATCTAGGTAGTATTCTCTCCCCCCGCCCACCCCTACCCACACTAAAGCTCGACAGACTGACACTGAATTAGACCTGAATATAATTTTGACAGGAGCCCTGTGGGTCACTCAGTCTGGTCTGGAGCCTGTGGTCAGCCACCGGGATGAGGAAAGCGCAGCCATGTGTGTACAGTCTAGCTTGGTCCTGACAAGACGGACAACAGTGCTCCCTATGGGCCCAATGGAGAAGGTCATTTTCCAAGGCTGCTCCCAGACAGGAGCGTTTGGAAACCAGGACTGCATTTTAATGGCTTAGAGGCATGTTACTTTCCTGGTCAGCATAGTTTAACCATAGAAACTTTTTTTTAAATGAGGGGGAAAGGTTGTTGTGGTGGAGAGAAATAGGGCCATTTTTTTATTTTTTGCTTTAGAAGCACACTGCCAGCAGTGCAATCTGCAGTCTGAAAGTATTAGCAGAGTGAAATGTTTTTCATTGTTTTGGCTGCACTCCAGCATGCTGGATTTCAAAACAATGGGTTTAAAGTGCTGACATTATGTTTTAAGGGTGTCTGGTGGTGTTCACATCTATATATCGAGGCCAAAATAAGGCGCGCTTTCAGTTTGTACAGCATATACAAAAAGGGCTATCATTTTTTTGCAGTTAATTGGTCAGGGTATGTAAAATAAAGTTGAAAATAATGCTGAAAGTTGGAATCGCACCTACTTGACAAAACAAATACCAGCACACTGTGCTCTGTGTTATTAAAGTTGATTTTTTTTGTCTGGAAGATCACAAACCCATTTTATTTTATTTCCACAATCCAGCTCGTGGTTGCGACTGGCAACTCAGTGAGCTGTGGCACTACTCCATCAGCATATTTGGGTTAACATCTGACAGCCTGGCAGCCAGGCAGTGCAGCTGTGCAAAACCATCAATACAGACGACACAGTCATAAAACACAGCCTCCTATAAAACACGGGGAATTGACAGAATTAGTCTGACTCCTGTGCACCAGGGGGAGAAAAAAAAATCTCAAAATGAGAAGAGCAGGTGGTGCTGCAACATCGCCGAACCATTATATTTTTACATTTTAGCGGATTAGAAATTTGTCCTCCCCAGTTTGGTTGCTAAACATAGCGGGCAGGATGTAACCCAGGCTTACTATATACTTAATTGCAATTAAAGATGAATGTTGGGTTTCCCGAAATGACAAAGAGAAGTCTGGATATGTGTTCCGCATGTCTCCAGATGTCCTCGAGTCTACCGCTGCTTTCCTTCACCTGACCACAAATCTAATTGCAGATGTACAGCTGGCCAAAATCCAGAGCCTGAACTAATATGCACTGGCAGAGGAGCAGTGCCCCCGCCTTCGCCTCCGCCAGGCTTAATCCACCTACACCATGATGTACTGTACTGACCAAAAAATTAAGTGTTTATGATGGCCGAACATTAAAAGAGGTGAGCACAGGAATACTGGACTGGCTTCAGCAGAGAGCGCTCAACTTGTGGAAACAGAATATATGTCAGAGGAAGGTATTAACAGTCCTGACAAAACCACAAGCATCAAAGGGAGCAAAGGAAAGTGGAAGAAAAGAATATTTAGAGAGAGATGCTCACAGAGAAAGAGTGGAGAAAAAGTTGAACCAGGTGATGAAACCAAAAGCAAGCAGCACGCTTTAGATTTCCTTTGTGTGGAATCATTAGTAAAGCAGGCTGAATGGGCTTCGGTTTTCTAATCAGCTTTCTTTGACTTAGCGAGTGACTGGAGGAAAGCTCCAACGCAACAAGGAGCTTTCCACCTGGACAAGTGGCTCAAATTACGGGACTTTGTTTCTGCATTGCATGCCTTCTCATTGTGGGTTTTTACCTCATGGATATGTCTCATTGCTCAGAAGGACATAGCAGATGTATAGTCACAGCCCATCAGCAGCAGTATGCTGACACAAAATATGTTTTACAAAATATCAGAAGACAAATGTGATGCAGTGCTCTTTAAGCACAGGCCTTCAGTGCATTTAATCATCCAACTATAGATTAAGTCTTCCTTTTGACACTAAAGTGAGCATAAATTCGTGACTCTCCTCCCGAACCTCGGTACATGCAAATACACACATGCTTATACACACACAAACAAATTTGATCAAGAACTCGCAACACACATAAATGCAAGGCAGCTGCTATAACAGCCAGCAGCAGCCTCAGCCAATAGGACAGAGCTTGACGCATCTGCATCTCCTGTGTTTCATCAAGGACACATTAAAAAAAACTCCAACTGTTCATCTTCCCTCCTCTTTCTGCCTTACTCTTCATTTCTCACGCAGTTGAATCTTATCCAACTGCCCACCTTCACCTAAAAAATAAAACACATATGAGACTCACGTTTCAACTGCAGCTTATGTCCTTTCCAATAGGGACTCAAACAACTCAAACACATGAGGAAGCGAAAAAGAGCAGCTTATTGCAATAGGCTTCAAGGTGACATTAAAAGTGAAATGGAAGGAACCGTATTAAAGTGTGAGGAGTTTTGGCTAGATGAAGCACTGTCAGTTGTAATTGAGTGTTATCATGAATTATAAAGAAATATATCTTCTAATCTTTACACGAAACTAAAGAAAATGTAAAAAAAAAAAAACATGGATGGATGACCAACTGTACACAATCCACTGTATAATATAGCGTGCAAGCAGCTAATAAAAAATGCATACTTGTGCTCCGGTCAGGGCACAAGTATGCATTGTGCCCTATGCCTATAGTATGATATTACAATTTGATAAGGACTCGTGAGACAAAGGGTTTGCTAAAAGAAATGTAGTCAGTACCAATATCACTAAAATTAATGATATTGGTACTGACTTTAATTAAAGAATCAGGGCAGCACTATTGCAGCTGCTGCTTCACTAGTCGCTACCTTCAATGTGCAGTTTTGCTGTGCTCACAACCACCCTTCTTCTTCTCAACCATGTAAGGATAGATTAGAACACTTGTTGCCGTATGCTGCCTCCATCAGCTCCTGATTAACTACAGCTTATACACATTTTCTGACTACGGCACTGAAAAAAGTTCCAACACATTTTGAGATTTTTGGTTTCAAAAGCTTCTGTTCATGACAATAAAAACTGCTTCAAATTGCACTTTATCGTGATTTGAAAATAGGACTCTAGTAACTCAGCGGTTCAGTTTCTTTGGTAAGAGGATTATGTTTTTAATTTGCCAAAACTCACATATAATAACAGATGCACCTCACTAACCAAGCTAGCTACATAAGCTAGCTGCCAAGCACTAGTGTTAGATGATAACACCCCAGCTCTCCCTATAAAACAAACATGATGAGACAAAAAGAAAAGAAATGACACCCTGAACCCCTGAAACCCCACAGTTGAGGCTTCAAAACGCTAGTCAACAAACCACTGTTTGTTGTCATTGAGACTATAGCCATCTCTGATATGCAGTCTATGTTTAAATCAACAAAGCAAACAGTCCTGGAACCAGTTTGTATTATACTGTAAAACCCTCCAAGGTTCCCCATAAACTGATTCAACTTTCTAACTATGAAAGTTTAACTCTGAAACAGCTATTATTCTGCACATACATCACAGAAGGTAACATGGGTTGAGGGTGAAATGTGGTACAATAAGCACTTAAATGCATCTAAGCAATCCACCAGTGGTAAACATTTAAAAAATGAGGACCTGCGTTTGAGTGTTTCACTTACTAATAATGAAAGCAGCAGCTTTATCAGAGCATGCAACTCCTGCAGTGATTAAACAGAGAAGGGAGAGCCAACTGCTGCGCCAGCTGTGACTCATAATCTCCCGAAACCAGTCACTCAACCAATGACGGCTTCAAGAGAAACACAAGCCACTTGGAAGAAACAGCCACGGGTGGTGGAGTGGCACCCCCAAATGAAACAAAAAGGGTGAGGGAGTCTTATTTGATTTATTTCAATTTGGTGAGCATGTGCAGAAAAAGCACAGGTATATGGAAAACAGTGGCATGCAGGTACAGGTACAAGTGAAGATTGAAGTAGACTGAAAAAAATAAATTGTCCTCATTAGCAAGACAAATTGACTGACAGGTGTCTTTTAAGCCAGAGAGGTCGGCGTCTGCTCCTCTCACCTCAGACCACAGTAAAGTTTAAGTGCGGTGATGCAGATTCTTTGGAGGAGCTTATACTGTCATTACTGGGTTGTTTTGATTACAAGTCAGAGAGATGTCTTCATGTATGTCTAGCCAATCAAAGTGAAAATATATGTTGTTTACTGGATGTCAACAATGGATTTCTGATTTACAGAATGTCACCGAATGCACCATATGCCTTTATGTAGAAAGAAATTTACTTTAAATCTACATTTCTGCATATTTGAGATGACATTTTGAGAACTCTAAGGAATTTTATTTTGATTAGAGGGCGAGATGGTGGTTGGTGAAGTTTCTAACAATAACACTGAAGACATCTTTAATTTTGGATAAACTGGAGGTAGCAATGATTTGGTAAAGACCGTCTCTGTATTTACTCTGATTGTGGCTGAAGGTCATGAGGAGTGTAGGAAGACTTGTTTAGTTTTCACAGGGTCTGGTTACGCAGGACTCATTTACACCGCGCATACACAAACACACAAATACCAAGAGACTAATTACATTTTCTGAGTTCTGTCAAATTATCAAACATCACAGTTTGTGAAACCAGAGTTTGACGAGTGCAAGAATTTCATAAAAGAGGAGGCAGACATCTCGTAAGAGGAGAGGTGGAGGAGTCTACTTTTATGTCAACACCAGCTGGTACACCGACACAAGAGTCATCGACATGCGCTGTTCACCAGATATAAAGTATCTAATGTTGAACTGCAGACGTTTTAACTTTAAGGAGTTTACCCTAAACAATATAACTTCCCCACCAGGCAAAAAGAACATACTACACCAGATCTACACAAACTTTTCAGGTGCCTACAAAGCTGCCCCAATGCACATTTCAACTTTCTTACCAATCTGAAAGTCTCATGCCTTTTACCCCAGTATCTGCAGACACAAGCCATCTATGAAAACAGTTCAGGTATTCGCTAAGGGAATCATCTCAGCACTGCAGGACTGCTTCAATGTCGCAGAATAGAGTAAATGTGCTGAGGGTGCAGATCTGGAGGAAAATACTTCAGCAGACCTCTCTTATACAAACCTTTGTGCTGTGAATGTCACTACAACAAAGACATTAGAATTGTTTCATAATCAGAAAAAAATGGCTCAATAGTGAAGTTGAAGCTCAACTTAAAGCACAGGGCTCTGCTTTTAAGGTAACCTGTGAAGAAAATCGATGGAGATTTTCTATCACTCAGTTCTGGCAAGTGCAGAGCACTTTGCTGTGGTCTGCTGGGAAAGCAGCATCGGTGCTGGTGACACCAACAGACTGAATAAACTGATTAGTAAGGCTGGCTCTGTGATGGCTGTAAGCTGGACACTTTCAAAGCTGTGGTGGAGAACAAACTGTTACCCATCATGGATAATCCTGACCACGCTCTGCACCACTTACTGGAAAGGCAGCAAAGCACAGTCTCTAACAGAGAATAATGCAATATATCTAACTGGCAACGGGTCATGTGACAGGATTTTACTGTAATTTAACAGTGTCAGAGTGGACCACTTCTACTATTTCTGTCAGGTGATTAAATCGAATTCTTCTAATTCAAAACAGTACAAGTAATCGAAAGTGAGCAATAATAAAAACATAAATAAACATTCTCAGACAAATAAAAGAAGAAATTAAAGTGGCAAAGATCAGAATCAGTATCTTTACAGAAAAGCAGCTCCAAGTTTATAGTGTTTTAAGAGCCGATTTAAGTTTAGTTCATAATCTTTACGAGGGTGAGAAAAGAGCACAGAATCAAGTAGCCCGGCTTTAATTAAGCACGTTTTATGTGACTTCTTTAAAACTGGGTTTTATGGAAAGGTAATTATATATCAGCTACAAAGGGAATCACCTCAGCTTGTGGGTGCAGAGGGACGGGGTGGTGGATTTTAAATACAGTGTAAATACTGTATACACACGCACACACACACATGCTGCCATGACGATACTGAGTGAAACAAAGAAATGATACACTTTTCCACTTTGCGAGCAATAAGTGTCAGAGAAAAACAGATGGAAACAGAAAAGGAAATTTAAAAAAAGACAAATAAGAGAAGATTCAAAGAGTGTCTCATATGAAATACAGAAACAGTCCCGAGGGAGATATCGATTCGGTTCTGTCCATTTCCTCAAACTGAGAGCTAAGCTCCAACTGGAAAAAAAAAACCAAACATATACTAGAACCAGTGGAGGAGAAAATGAGAATCAATGGCCATCTCAAATAAACCCAAGAAATCTTTAACACAAGACTCGAGCCTGCAAATTGAAGCTGCAGCACACTTACATGCAATACATTTCAAATATAGGAGGAAGATCATATTCTTTATTGTTCCTCTTCTTCATTACTTCCTGTTTTCCTTTAAGCTGTGCAGCATGTGTCTCTTATGTTTGGATGTGGGATTCTCTAGTGCGGGGATGTCAAACTTATCTTACGTCACGGGCCAAGTATAGCCCACCCACATTCAAGTGAAACTCCCCTTTCTATCACAGTAAAGTTTCACTTCACATTTAATCCTACAAATATCTTAATATAAGAAAAAGAAGTGCAATTATAAGATTTTGTTGTTTTTCTACACGATAGAAAAAATGCTGGTGCAGTAAATGAAAGAAATCTGCCATACCACACATTTACATATCGAGGTAATACCTAAAGAAATCCATTGCTGGAAACTACCATCTTGCACTGCTGGTGCAAAGTCGGGATCATATGCTGGCCAGAGCATTTTTACCATATCCTGTAATTTTTCACAGTCTCCCCACATTTTAAGGGGGAGATCTACCCACTAACCAGGTGCCTTTGTTTCCTTATCAATACAGCCACATACACCATTTGTAATGGTTTAACTGCTGAAGAAAGTTCAATGTTGTTCCGCCTGGTTTCATAAAGTCGATCGCACCAACATACAAGTGGCTGTAATTGTGCAGATGAGTAATAATCAATTAAATAAAGGAAGGGCCCTACCCCCGTCCCCCTCAGGCAGCTGAAAGGTAGAGAATTTCACCTTTGGTTTCTTATTATTCCAAATGAATCATGAGATGTTTTTATCCCAGTCTCAACATTGTTCTTTGGGTATTTCTGTAGGTGATGTTGAGAAAAGATATAATAATTTGGGGAGAATGTTCATTTAAACTGATCTGATTCAGCTGCCAAAGTCCAGAGGGAGCAAGCTCCACCTTGCCATAGGTTTCCAAAAATCCCATCACAACAGGTTAACTTGAGTCTGGGTCAGGTAATGTGACCAAAACATCATCTGCATATAAACTGACCTTTTAATCATTTACTACAATATAAATACAGTTTAGTGTACCTTCCTGGCGTACTGGTTGGGCTAGTTGTTTAATAAATAACTTAAAAAGATTTGGGCTGAGTGGACAGCCTTGCCAACAGCACATCCCTGGTATAAGGTGAAGGAACTGAACTTTGTTCAATAATATGTAGTGTTCTTCTTTATCGTAGTGGGCTTGTCCATTTTTATATAAAGCCATGATCCAGGAAGTTATTATACTGTCCATTCTTTTTGCTACAATGGAGGTGTATAATTTATAATCTACGTTCAGGACACTGATGGGTCTATATGATTTACATTCAAGTGTATTCTTCCCTTCTTTTGGTATAACTGATACAAAAGCTTCCTTCCAGGACTGGGATGGTGGGTGGGGACACTTCCTCCTAACAAAATATAATTAAAACAATTTTCTAAAATAAACAGTAATGTTTCCCCTTAGATTTGTACCATTCCGGTGGCAGCCCGTCTACATCATGAGACTTATTGGCGTTCAATCTAGAAATGGCCTTACCTATACTTATTAGATACCCTACTGAGTGAGGGCAAGTCTAAAGAGTTTAAAAAGTCAACAATTGTGTGTTTGGTGGCCTGTGCTTTGGGGGAGTAAAGGGATCTATAAGATTTTTCAAAAGCTATTTGGATACCATCCAGGTTATTAACATATTATATACATATTATAACAAAAAAAATTTTAAACAAATCAGAGACGTTTAAGCAGAAGGTCCACGTTACTTTGAGAAGGATTCTCCTTAGGTTTTTTTCCTCAGTGGGTTCTCTGTGTGTTAGAAGTATTATTTGTCAGTATGTCTGCATAGACCTCCTCGTGTCCCTGCTCTGTCTTGTGTGTTTTCTTCCCTATAATACTTTTTAGATGAAAAGGGTGAAGAGGATGTCAAACTGGATGGGAGTTGTCAGATTTTGTCAGAGTTGTACCCAAGGTGGCCCTGCGGCCTTCAATTTTTCCCCATCAGCTTTTTTTTTTTTTTTAAACACCTCCTGAAAGCCTCATTAAAGCACACAGCATCTATTAAGTCTACAGCTACAATGGCATGCTATTTTGATTATCAATCTGCTCATTAATTTGAGAAAGTTCCTCAGAGGCTAAGATGACCACATCAAAGATTCAGTGTTAAATGACATTTAAATGCTTAGTCTGAATGATGGCACAAAAAAGAAAAGAAAAAAACACCTCAAAAGAAAAATAAGACAACCAGAACAGAGACAGAAGATCACCTGCATACAGAGGAGTTTCAAGTACGCAAGACTGCTTCAAAAGGAAAAGAGGATTCAGTTTCTGTCATTTTGCACCTTGTATAAAACACACTGTCTGTCTCCCTCTTCACCTCATGGACCGGGTGCTTTTCATTAGGCTAACTTATGCTTCCTCGTGTCATTTTGCATTCCGAGACCATGAAATCCTTCCCAACATGCAGGATATTTAAATGCACCAGGAAAAAAAAAAAAAAAAAGAGAGAGAGTGAGAGTGCGGTGATGCAGAAATGTTACACCTCCACAAGTGGCACACAGTTTGACATGCATAAGGCTGATGCTGTTTAAGCATGCATTTTTTCATTTGGCAGTTTCAGCTGCTCTGTCCTTGCACCATCCTCACGAGAAAAAGATGTAATCCCACAAAGGACTTCTCGCTTTCTTAAATCCTTACCTCCCAAAAAAAGATCCATTTTCTCTGAAGATGTGGGTAACTAACTGGGTATTTGCTGCTTAGTAACCCTGCAAACAGCACAAACCACTGAGTAGACCTGTGATAGAAGATAAATGAGTCTGGTGTCTCTTAGCCTTGGTGTAAAGAAGAGTTGGACTGGGGTGAGAACAGATTGTGAATTATTCAGCCCATCTAAAAAACATAAAGGACCTTGCTAAGTATCTACTGAGGTAGCAAAACATCCACAGATAGCTGCATAGAGGATATACTACTGAATGGAAAATGGGACTGAATCAGACACTGACACTGAATAGATGAGCCAATCTCAAAAAGGGAGAGATAGGAACCAAGAAGCGAGATAAGACCATCATTCTGTTGGAACCAACTATTTTGCTCCGACTCAAAACAGCACTTGACATTTTGCCAGCAGCAGAAGCAATCATAGCAGACCGCAGGAGAAATATTCAAGTTATTGCTCCGAATCAGTCTTAGTCTTCTTGCAGATAACCCGCGAGTTTATCTTGGTGGGAAAATGAGCAGGTTTATCCAGAGAAAGACAAAGATAAGCAGTGGTCCGTTCACCTCCATTTGAACCTTGGCTAGCTGAAGCTCAGACACCACATGCTGGCGCTCTCTCTCTCAGACACACACACACGCCAGGTTACTTGCAGGCAAGGTGACACCTATCTACTCAGTCAGCCGGAAACGCTAAAGGGGCGCTATGAAGAGCTATGAAAGGAAATGTGCCACAAGTAGCTGGGATGGATTTGTTTTTCACCATCTCATCAGCCAATCCTGTTGGCTCAGCAGCTCCAAGGGGATGAACAACGGCTGATTTGTCACACTCGGGGGAAATCAGAACCTACCTCCAAAAAGACGCCGTAAACTGGCATCTGTTAGAGATGCTTGTTCTCCAGGGACTCGGCTGATGCACAGCAAATTTCATCAGACATTTCAGTTTTCTAATTTTCTGATTTCTAGTGTGTTTTATTTTTAAGTTAACAGATCATAGACATGATTGGCTACCATGGTGCAACTAAATGATGCCGATTAAACAAACACAGTATTGTGCAGCCCCATTTCTAACACTTAAAAAAGACCTGCAATCCATCCAAAAATTACAACCAGTAAAGGAAATAATTAAACAAGCACCAACTGATTAAATGTTGTAAATAAAAACATTGGTGAAGTTGCAGGTAAGATGCTATTTTCTATAAGAGCATAAGATGAGCCATATATCAGAAAAATGTGTCTGTGCACAGAGAGCAAGACAGTGTATGCATAAGCACGCCCATGTATAATTGCTGTGGTCAGGGGGCTTATATTTCCTTCTGTTAATTAAGTTCAATTATATTAATGTCGTGTACTTAGAGCCATATTAAAATCTAATTAGAAATCAGAGTCTGTGGCACCTGTACAGCCCCTAAACACAGGTAAGCAAATTAAGTAGGTACTGATCTGAAGTCAGCACGCAGACTGTGCCATTCAAACAATGGGAAGCTTGCTTTGCTATTTGAGATATGAGTCAATGGCATTTTATTTATTTATTTATTTTTATATGATTAAAAGACAGAACACTCTGACCTGTCACACAGAAGTGGGTGGCATTATTAAAACAGTTACCGCACAACAGTGAGGTCACAGCAATTAGCAGCGCTGATCAACTAAAGAAACATTAAATGCTATAGTGCTCCTGATGTTGCCAGGGTGAAAAATCTATGCAGAAAACATATTCAGGTGCTTTTCTTTTCTGAAGTCTAAAACAAAGTTAAAAGAAATAAATTACAATAACCAGAGCAGTGTAATGTCACCCTGGCAGATCGTGAAATGTGAAATAATCACAAAATGATGCTGATGTAACACCGGCCAATGTGGCTTCAGAAAAAAAAACATGGGGTCAGAAGGATTTGTCCTTCCTGCTTGCTGCACACAAACACATAAAGTACAACACGCTGCTGACGAGACCAGCACACACACACACACACACACACAAAGCACTTTCACATCAAAAACAATCCACATCAATGTGAGTCAGACAAATAACCCACACCAGTAACACAACACAGCTAATACCCACCAAAGAGGAACCGCAGCCAAGAAAACACAACTGCCACAACAACAGCTAGGCTGAAATTAAACTACGCAAAGACCTACTTTACTGGCTGCTGCACAGGTTATATACTGTAAGTGTTAAAAATCATTTTAAAGCGGGGCCTAAAAGTGGATTATGGCACAGAAAAAGACACTGAGAAGAAAAGAATAAGGCATGTCTGTTAAACACAATGGAACCATTCAGACGCCCAAAAACCTCAAAGCTGCGTTCGACCAGTTACGCAATTTCTGGATTTTTCCTCAGCAGACACAAGTCGGGGTCATTAGTTCAGTCTGGGGAAACCTGCTTCATTAGAGAAACATTAATAAAACAACACTCTGCTGCATTTAGAGGACGACAGTGTAATAGATGTGGGTGTAAACTTAAATCCGAGTCGAAGCTGTGAAAGGAAAAGACCTCAGGCCTTAAAGTCGATGTCAGAAGGCTCATCTGCCCCCCCAGTTCTAGTGCAGCTTTAATAGAGGAGATGGCAGTGCAGCCCAGAGGGACTGTCCTGCAACAGAGGGCAATATCCTCTCTTACTGCATGCGCTCTGAAATCCAATTACACCAATTTATTGATCCTCGTGAATAAGGAGCCACTTGGACCAAACAAACCTGGCTGTCTTTCATCTTGGCTCAAAAATAATACATTTTGAAGCTGTCCTTTTATATATCTACAAAGCTCATCTTTATCCTCTTGCCTCTCTCCACACAGGCAGCCAGGAGGATGAAATAGAGGTCATTCTGTCCCCGACAGAGCGACAGCCTCCCAGTGTGACTCCTGTGAACCCGTCCCTACCTGTCAACCACATCAACCGGAGCTAAAAAGAAACCACTGACTAAGAAATGAGAAGAAAGATGCCAAAGCCTTTGCTGGTATGACACATAGCATTTGACCTAATGGTTGGAAATGCCAAAAAAATAAGAAACAAAATAAAAATTCCCTCTTACACAGAAGCTCAATGTGTTTAATGCGCAATAATAACAGCTGCACAATAAAACAGGAGCACATGGTTTGAATAAAGCTTCAAACAATCACAAGATCTCTAATAAAAAGACGTCAGTAGTTACTGCTCACTTCTCTGAACACAACTTCATTACTTAACCATTCACAATTTTACTGACTAATTAAAGCTGGTGATGCAAAGTATCACTCTCTACTATTCAGCCAGCAATTACACCAAGACTAAAAAGGAGGGTGAATCACTATGAAGCACAGTGGGCAACAACTTCACATATAATTAAGACTTACCCAAAGAGCACCATTTGCTTTGGTCAACGCACACAAAGGAGCTGGGATAAAGGAGAGCCTTTCAACTGGTGGGACAGACTTGCCACAGCTGCATTTGAAATGAGTCTTGGAGGTACAGTAATTGCCCTATCCATGCAAGGACTTGCCAGACACTTTAATGAAGTGGATCCTTCCCAACACCGAGAGAAAATTACCTGTAAGAGTCACCACCGGCTGAAACTCCAGCCATTGCCTCGCTGTTGACAAAGCAACAGTGGTGGATTGCTGTCTATAATAATTTCCCAGTCTGTCTCCCTTGGGTGTGCTTGTGCTGTTTGTTAAGTAGATCCAAGCCCATGCTCCCCTGAGCTGCCTGCTGCTACATAATGAGCCTCTCCAGCTGGATGACCACTGAGTCGGTGGAGGCCAGGGGTTGAGCAGCTCACCCCCTCTAATTGAATCACACAGAAGCACACCCTCACCCCTCAGATGCAGTCCGGTGAGGTTGCAAACAGGAGCTATTACAGATTTATTTTTATATCATTTCAGCTCTGTAGTGTGGAACTCAGTTAAAGCTGGTAGCTGACAAAGTATTTGCCCCTTCCCAATTTCTTATTTTTTACTTAGATGTAACTTATATTACATTTTTATATTTCACAAAGATAACACATTTCCAGTTTTTAGATGATTTCATAATCATAGATTGTTTGTTAAATCATAAATTAACTGTTATAAAATATATTTTGTGGAAAGTTGACTTCAATTTCACCAGCTACAGTGGGGCAAAAAAGTATTTAGTCAGCCACCGATTGTGCAAGTTCCCCCACTTAAAATGATGACAGAGGTCAGTAATTTGCACCAGAGGTACACTTCAACTGTGAGAGACAGAATGTGAAAAAAAAATCCATGAATTCACATGGTAGGATTTGTAAAGAATTTATTCGTAAATCAGGGTGGAAAATAAGTATTTGGTCACCTCAAACAAGGAAAATCTCTGGCTCTCACAGACCTGTAACATCTTCTGTAAGAAGCTTTTCTGTCCCCCACTCGTTACCTGTATGAATGGCACCTGTTTGAACTCATCATCTGTATAAAAGACACCTGTCCACAGCTTCAAACAGTCAGACTCCAAACTCCGCCATGGCCAAGACCAAAGAGCTTTCGAAGGACACCAGGAAAAGTATTGTAGACCTGCACCAGACTGGGAAGAGTGAATCTACAATAGGCAAGCAGCTTGGTGTGAAAAAATCAACTGTGGGAGCAATCATCAGAAAATGGAAGACATACAAGACCACTGATAATCTCCCTCGATCTGGGGCTCCACGCAAGATCTCATCCCGTGGGGTCAAAATGATCATGAGAACGGTGAGCAAAGATCCCAGAACCACACGGGGGGACCTGGTGAATGACCTGCAGAGAGCTGGGACCAAAGTAACAAAGGTCACCATCAGTAACACACTACAACGGCAGGGAATCAAATCCCGCAGTGCCAGACGTGTTCCGCTGCTGAAGCCAGTGCATGTCCAGGCCCGTCTGAAGTTTGCCAGAGAGCACATGGATGATACAGCAGAGGATTGGGAGAATGTCATGTGGTCAGATGAAACCAAAGTAGAACTTTTTGGTATAAACTCAACTCGTCGTGTTTGGAGGAAGAAGAATACTGAGTTGCATCCCAAGAACACCATACCTACTGTGAAGCATGGGGTTGGAAACATCATGCTATGGGGCTGTTTTTCTGCCAAGGGGACAGGACGACTGATCCGTGTTAAGGACAGAATGAATGGGGCCATGTATCGTGAGATTTTGAGCCCCACTGTACAACCAGACCTGATTATAGATCCTATCTGCTGATGGTGGAATTGAACTCACGATCTTCTTGCTGTGCAAACCACTGCACCACCCTGCTGCCCTGCAGCTTTATCTAATATTAAAAATTGTGACAATATTAAACTGTGACAGCACTGCAGGATAAGCACAAGTATTAGTAATGACATTTTCAATAGCTTTGTTCTATTTAAGTTTCCCAGTAAGCCATTTAAATTTAAGTTAGCCATCCCAATTTTCATGAAGTTCAGCTTTTCTTTTCCTACTGTAATTCAAAAAAGTGCTTTGCTCTATAAAAACCAGCAAAGTTTAACAAGAGCAGTTGGGAGGAAGTGTCAGTCAAGCACCAGCAGCGCTAGCTCACACACAAGACAGAATCAAATATGACATTTAAGTTCTTGTTTGATTTTTCAGATTAAAGATCACAGCTGCATGGCTGGTTTATGGGTTACTAATGAAGGCCTCAGATGTCTTTAAACTTCATTTGAAACTAGGATTAGCACCCCACTGTTATAACCCAGCCAGTCAACTTACAGTTAAAGTCCATGTCTGCACATATTCATAACAAACGTGTGCACTGAATTCTTTCAGCAAATTCAATAAAAGATATTAAGTGTGTCTAACTTTAGTAAGTGTATCTAAAGCTGTATTAGAGTAATGACAAAATATAAAATGCAGATACATCATGAGCATATGTATATTGTAAGAACCTGAAGTTAAATCACTTTTTCTCTTTGAGACATTTATGCGAAATCTTGTCATCATTAGTGTAAGAATTCTTGAGTTCTGGTCAAATGACTTTCATGAGTTCACAGTGCCCTTTGACCACCAGATTTTGAATTGTTGATTGCCGAGCCCAAATGAACAGCTGTTACAGATGTAATGAAATTCCATCCAGGTGTTGAATATGACAAATACATGTCATCACACTACTGAAATTGAGCATATGTAGGTATACCTTAAACAGACCTCAGCAGCAACAGAATAGTAACTATCTAAACAAATTGAATTGTGTTATACATTAATAATAAACATAGTTTTAAACACTCATTTAAAAATATTAAAGCAGTAAAGCCGGGAGACATCATAGACTACCTGCAGTTTCCAACATTAAAACTTTAAATAATTTAAAGAACAGCACCACTTGTCTCTAACTAAACTTATAGCTATCTGCCATTTCTTTAATGCATTTATTTTATCTGAGTGTGTATAAGACAGCAGGTAAAGTCAGTCAGGTGTTTCAAATATTTCTTATTATTCACCATTAGGGCTGTTCGATATAACGATATATATCGGATGACGATATAAAAACATCTATCCTTTCATTTTACGCTATCGTTTGTTTCGTGATGTCGCAAAATAAACGTTTACAGCATCTTTTCATTGTTTTGTTGGTCACTGTAGTGGCTATATTAATTTCTTAAAGTTCTCTCTTTCTCTTATATTTAATATAACCACACTACGGATGGACAAGCGCCTGTTTTTATGCGTTGTCGTTAGCAACAAAGACGGTAAAACCACCGTGACCGCTTCTTTATTTTCTACATAAAATAGAAAATCGGGGGGGCGATCGTGGCCACCCGTGCTGGGTGGCTGTAGCTCAGGTGGTAGAGCAGGTCATCTACTGATCGGAAGGTTGGTGGTTCGATTCCCGGCTTCCCCTAGTCTGCATGCCAAATATCCTTGGGCAAGATACTAACCCGAAATTGCTCTCCGATGCATCCATCGGAGTATGAATGTGTGTGAATGTCAGTTGTGCTTGTGCGAATGGGTGTGAATGGGTGAATGCACAAGTTGTGTAAAGCGCTTTGAGTGCTCAGAAGAGTGGAAAAGCGCTATATAAGAACCAGTCCATTTACCATTTACCAAGAGTTGGGAGTTCGCCTTGTAATCGGAAGGTTGCCGGTTCGAGCCTCGGCTTGGACAATCTTCGGTCGTTGTGTCCTTGGGCAAGACACTTCACCCGTTGCCTACTGGTGGTGGTCAGAGGGCCCGGTGGCGCCAGTGTCCGGCAGCCTCGCCTCTGTCAGTGCGCCCCAGGGTGGCTGTGGCTACAATAGCTTGCCATCACCAGTGTGTGAATGTGTGTGTGAATGGGTGGATGACTGGATATGTAAAGCGCTTTGGGGTCCTTAGGGACTAGTAAAGCGCTATATAAATACAGGCCATTTACCATTTACCATAAACCTTTCACAATAAAGCTCAAAATCCTGTTGAGACTTTTCAAAATAAACTGAATCACGTGAAAGAGTATGCAGAGTATCTACGGATGAGAAGCAAAAAAGTTTACAGTTAATTTACAACTTATGTCTAAAAATATATTGTTTCAACCATCGGTTAAAACACTCGACTCCAGGTACACGACGCCCAGCTGGAAACACTTCACGCAAGTCGAGCTGCCCGAGATTCACAGAATTTACAGAAAAAGCAAAATTTTGGCAAATAAAACAGTTATCGGACGATATAATTCTTATATCGGGATATGAGATTTTGGTCATTTCGCACAGCCCTATTCACCATGAGGGAAAATTAAATTCAGCATTAAATGAGCCAGCTGAGCCTTAAACTGTCCTACGAAAGTTTACCAGCCCAATTTGAAGCTCTGCAGGGCTGTCTTCCTTCACAAATAGATAAATAATTACCATAAATCAATCGTAAAAGAGTTAGCCATGCATGGTTAAAAAAGGAACCGAAGAGGGAGCCTGCTGTGAATGATCTATAAATGGAGAGAGATTTATATTCCT
Source organism: Pundamilia nyererei (assembly GCF_000239375.1). Lineage (NCBI taxonomy): Eukaryota > Metazoa > Chordata > Actinopteri > Cichliformes > Cichlidae > Pundamilia > Pundamilia nyererei. The sequence goes on from NW_005187408.1 coordinate 2,632,386, forward strand.
ATTCGTAAACTGCGGAAAATTTTCCAGTGCAAATGAGAGGATTTGGGGTTTCTTTCTTTTTCTTCCTTCCGTAACTTGACTGGCCGTAGTAGTGGTCAGGATGCAGATTGTTTTCTTTTGTTTGGATTTCTCTTTTTTCGGAACTGTATAAAGTCAAACTATGCAAGGACCACCACACAAATATTTTTTATTTATTAGATGAAGGCAGAAAGAAAAAGAAAAACACAGTTCCCAAGAGAGAGATGGACCAAGAACACGTCCTTGTTCAGTATTTAGCCATGGGCAGTATTAAGAGAATCTAAAGCATTTGACTGTGCAGGCTGATGAAGCTTGATGATGTTAGGGGTAATGTAAGTAGTGGTATTCAGCCTAAAAAATTAAAGCACAGTTGTAGCATTTTTGCATTATAATGAGATGGTCGACTTTGCCCCGTGAGGCCACGAGGCTCATCTTGGTTTGGACTCGGATACTAAAAATTCATAAGAGATGAGACGCTGTGAACAGGCTTGGAACAGACAAGTTTTTAAGATGTGGGAAGGTCTACTGAAAGAAAACATTTGTTTTGGAGCTTTGCTGTTTACTACTCCAGTAAGATTTTGCCTAAAATGCAGTTATAAATATAAGCTCAATGGGGTAGGGGGGTACCTCTGTATTTAATTACATGGATGACCATTTTGAGAGCTGAAAACATGCAAATTTTTCTTTTTTGCAGATCTGTGTCATTGGATTAAATGTCGACTTTACTAATTCATTTGAATTGGGCTGAAATACCCCTTAAATCTAGGTTTATCATGGGGGACAAATTTAGATCAACTGTGACTTTGCGTCCTCTGGAAAAAAAATTTTTTTGTTTTTTGTTTTTTTTAAATCTGCTTTGCTTTTTTTTAAAGAATTGTTGCCTAATAAATATTCCCCTGTCATTACATCATCAATATTCTGCTCATCTCCTTGCTGTAAACAGCAGTAATAACAGCCTGAGAGTCATAATTTATTTCAGCTCATTCATGACAGACTGATGGGGGAATATTTTACAGCCTAGTAATTTGGGAATGCAGCATCATTGCTCTGAAACTAATTCTGGGAAACTAAGTAGAGTTTCGAGCAGCGCAAACCGACGGCTGCATTCTGGTTTGTGAAGCAACTTTGTTTTGCTCCTCTGGAGTACAGCTAAGATGTTTAGCGCTCCGAGTAAAGGAGCCTAATCACTTGTGGCATTCACTCAAGAACAATAAACCACTGAGGCTCACTGTTCAAGTCTGAAGAAAGACATCAAATTTCCACAACAAAATAGCTGAGGCAGTCAAAGGAGAATATTTGCGTTTCAAAAATTATAGGGTTCAACTAAATTCCAGCTGAAAAACAGCTAAAAACAACTTTCTGGATTTTGTGGTGGCATTAGATACACTAGCAAACCTCCTCCTGTAGTCACGATGAAACAACAACACTGAACCGAGCATATGTTTGATGGCCAGCCTCCTATTAATGTCTGTCACAGCCAAACTGAATCCGCTCTTACTCCTCCCTGAGGGAGTGAAGGAAAGGAGCTGAAGGGATGGAAGCAGTCTAGCATTTGTTAATTAAGAAGATGTGACATGAGAGAAAGACCAGAGGGCCAAAATAATGACCCTATCAGACCTGACAGCCTGTAAGCAGAAAACACGAAAGGAGGAGCAGGACTGAAAACTCAGTTACAAAAACTACTTTGCTACTTTACTTCATTTATAAACTCACAGAAACTGCTGTTGCTGTTACAACATTGGCAAAAAAAAGCCACACTGTATGATATGGATCTAATGGTGGAGGATAAGCATGATGGAAAACACCTGATAGAAACAAGGCTTCAGATGCCACAACTAAGCTAGATTTAATGTGGTAAAACATGACATTCGTCATTGTTTTACTGGGAAAAAACCAAGTGTAGTTGCAGTTTTGCTCCATGCTTTGCACGGCCTAAAGTCACATGTGACAGGTGTACTAGGAAGCAAGATGATTGGCATTTGAGAACTATGTTGAATTTACAGTTGGAATTTTCTGTGTCATGAAAACAGTACTTTTTAAAATCACTGTTGTAACTTATACTGAACACATAACCTGGTCCATCATCTGATGAAATCTCTGATTGGGTTGGGTGACGCTCACAGGGATCGTTTTGTGTGGAAGAAGAGCTATTTTACTGCTGCTTTATTTGACTGCTTTACTTTACAAAAGCCATGCCTAAGAGGCTTTCCATTGTAGCATAGCACCCAGTTCAATTCACAGTCACTACAGTGGCCCGTTCAGTAATTGGTACATGCATTCATTTTTGAAACATTAGGTCTTTACCCAGAAAAGGACAGCAGGTCATTCATTTCAATGCAAAAATCTTAATTTCACCCAGATCAGCACTTTTTAATCACTGGTCTCATTATTTAGGCTGTACATCGTCACAGTCCGCAACATGTAGGCATAACTTTCTATGTACCTCATTTTAGCTTGCAGAGTATTGTAAACTTTATGTGGTAAAAGGTTTTCTGTCTAAATTAGATAAGCATCTCGATTTGATAAAGTGTCTAAAGTCACACATTAATCCAAGGCCTAAAGAGCCTCTTTCCTTTCCTTTCTGGTGAAATGGATAACATATATACATACCCTTCCTAGAGTAAATGAGCTGTACAGACGCTGACAAACTGTGGACGTGAAGAATGTGTACAAAGACACCCTTTTAAGGAGTAGACATTAGAACTATGTAATACATATTCTCAACATATGTGGGCGTCTTTGTTGTCGAGTCTCCTGAATGTCCTTGAGAGTCAGGCGTATGTACCTGCTGTGCCTAGTCACTGTTGCCAAGCTGTTATTGCACCATTCAGAGATTTAGTTTTGCAGACAGTAAATGTAATTTTTATATACTTTGTAAAAAATTTATTGCACAAGAAATATACTAGTAAAGAAGCAGGTTGCAGAAAGGAGATTTGGTAAGAGCCAGCTGTAGACGCGAATGACATTGCCTTGCATCAGTTCCTGTCACATCACCCTGTACTTGTCAAATGTGCTAAAAATACTCAAAATAAAAAATAGGCACTGAATATAAAATGCCAATCTCACCTCAGCCTGTCCTCCTCCTTTTTTCGCAGTTTCATGTCCCGCTGGACCACCTTCAAGACGTGCTCAGCCTCGCCGTCCGTCAGGCCTGACAGGTCCAGCTTTCGGCCCATTGTTCCTGCCCTCGCCACACCGAGCTGCTGCTGCTGCTGCTAGTCAAAGAGGTGGAGAGGCACAGGAACCGCTGCTCTGGGGGCCGAGGCTGGGACAACCCTGGAACAAGACAAACGGATAGAAAAATAAAAATGGATTGTGCGTTTTTTAAATAAATTCACTTTTATATGCTGTGCGAGTATGTCCGAGTGGATTTTAGTAATTTAACACCGAATGATGCTCATCTCACAGTGAAAATGACTGTGTAACTTTCCTTGTATGACTTGTGGATAACTTTTGAGTCACAGGTTGCTTTGCCTGCAGGATGAACCTCGGCTGAAAAGTGAATATCGAGTGCCTTGAAAGCATCCTCTTCACACATTCTGGGACCATTCAGAATACTGTTACATAAACTAGCACTGGAAGCAAAAAATATATATTTTTGAACTTATGGGAACATTTAATGTCAAGCAAATATATTCAAAATCTTCTAAAAACATTTGTATAGTTCCTTGATACTTCTAGACTATGAAACAATGTGATGTGCTATACTGCCATCCACGAATCCTGTCTAATACAGTAGCTGTGGAATTGATTATACCTTTTTGGTTAAACATAAATAGAAATATAGAAGTCTATGTTGGCTAAGACTCTATTGATAAGCCAAGCATCTTCCTTGGAAGCTGCAAAACTGCAGTTCCTCTTCTCTCCACTTGAGGCTTTCACAGATTCCCATGTTAAACTGCCCATTTTCAGAGCTGAAGTAACCATGCTTAAAAGAAATCTGCTCACTCTAGCTAATTTTTCCTTTCATACCATAATATTTTATATTATGATAATATATAATATTTTATATTTACAAATAAAATGTAGAATCCACACATTTAAACAGCATTAAGGATTAAAGTTATCATTTTTAGAAGCGGGTGCCCCTTTGACTGACAGGCGGATGCCAGAACAGGCGGCTGTGGTCGACAGCCATCTGTTAAGTTTCGCCTCGGTTGATTGTAGTCACTGAACTGGCCCTCTTGACCATCTGAAGTATTATTTTATGTCATTATCTGAAAAATAAAATGTCTTGCAACGATTTTATTTCTACGAATGGTGCATGAACTAGCATATTAGTACATATGGTGAAGTAAAAATAGAACCTCGGAGACATAGAGGGGTTGCCTTTAAAAAACAACAACAAAAAAACAAGACCAAAACAGTAATGACAGCACAGAAAGAGAAGCGAAGACAGATGAGGAGATGGACAGGAGGAGAACATTAACAACAGAGCCTAAACAAGATGGGTGAGCACTGCCAGGGAAGAGAGCTATGACTCAGAAGACCAGACAATTATGTCCATTCTATTATTGGACCAATAGCTTTATTGACAGCGCATCTCCCTTTCAGTCCTGCTTCTTACTCATTCCTCCAGTCACTTCAGGACCTGGCTCACCCCAACACACTGTTAAACTTTCTGAAAATAAAACTGAGCCAGTCATACTTGGTTTATGTATAATAGTCTCAGTTTAAGTTTGTTAATAGGTTTGTAATGTTTAATTGTAATCTACCTGATCCCAAAAGACAAATGTGAACATACACAATTGACAAATTGAATTTTCACATTATCAGCACGGTGGCCCAAAAAATAAATAAACCCCAGTAAAATCTCCGTCTCAAAATTCTATTATCACACAGAGTAAGCACACTGTCACATTACCACTGCTTTTCATTCAGCCACTGTGAAGAAAGACCTCTGTAAAGGCTTTCCAGTCTATCAGAATCACACTTCTTTTTCCACTCAAGATATTAAAATAGTCACACTTAGAGTTATACGTGCCAGCAGGTGCCTAAAAGTATGAATGGTACTCATCATATGGCTGGCATTCACTTTTGTTTTTCTGGGAGGTGAAACAAAACAAAACAAAATCTCTAGAAAGGATGTTTTGGGTTGTTGTTGTTGTTTTTTTTACCTGCATTTGTCTTCTTTCTCTGATTTTAAAAATTTAGCCACAGACTGTATGTGAAAGATGGAAAAGTAAAACCCAGTCTGAACCACCTTAAACCTGCAATCTTTCTAATCACCAGCAGGGGGTGACTGCTTGGCTGCTAAAAAGGAAAAAATATCAGTCTACACTGAAGTCTATCAGAAAAATGACACTGCTTTTCTATTGACTTAATTCCCGCTTCTGCATTTTTCTTCACATGAATTTGTGGTCTCAATAACTTTGAAATAGTCTTCAGTACAAGATAATGATTGTTACAGAAGAGAAAAACCACCACTGAGTGATGTCACAATAAAATGATATATACACACACAGTTCTTACCCTGCTTGACTTTACTACTTGATCAGAGCAGTAACAAATACTGAAACACTATTTGCTATGTTGTCAACAGAAAACATAGAATAGCATATTTCCCAATAATGAGGTTATAATGAGGTTATTGCTGTGCCAAGTGTCTTACTAACTTTGCATTTCTTCACATCTAGTTGAGAAATTTGGAAAAAACACACTTTCTCACCTGAAAACTAATCATGCTGATCTCAATTCTGCATTAAACCATGTTTACTGCTTAAATTATCAGCTGGAATATCAATCTATAATCTATGGAACAAATTACAGCAGCAACAGTGGCTGTAATTTAGAACAAGTTATTTTTCTTGCATCCATGTTACTTTTGATGTATAGAGAAGATGAATACACTATGATTATATGGCCATTAGTGTATAGCCACAAAGGAAGGCAATTATTAGGCCTTCTTTTTATAGTGAGTGGTGTCAAGGACAGGGATGAAGCAGCATTTATGCATGAGAGTGTCTGCATCTGAAGCTTAGTGACGCATATACTTGATGGCTGCAAACACACATTCAGTTCATTATTACTTTCACTGATAATTTCCAACAACATGCAATTCATGCATGCACACAAAAACGTGCATATTATGTCTCAAATTTAAGCTTCCCACACGGAGTAGAGTCACTAATCTGCAGCATCACTAACAAACCAAAGTCAATACCACAGGTGTGGTGCACACAGATGAAAAGACAAAACGAAAAACCTGCATTCACCAACACAAAACTGTCTTAGTGGTTCAAAGGTCCACAATCCGTTCAGTGTTCTCAGTGAAGATGGGATACTGAACTGAATAAACATGATCTGCATGTTTTTACTTCTTAAGATAGGATACCTTTATTAGTCCCACAAGGGGGAATTTCTGAGGTTAAAGCTGCCTTTAAACTAATAGCGATCACACTATGTAGTACCAAACATCTAACACTTCATCTGCAGATATCAGAGGTCCTGTTTCATATAGACTTAATTGAATACAGTCACTATAATGGCATGATTCATAATAAGTACATTATCATAAATACAGCAGATCCAACTCTACAGGCACACTGAAACAGTAGCGTGTTAGTTATACAGTAGCTACCCATAACCCAAACCTGGTTTGAACACCAGCAAATACCATATTGTATCAAATAATACTAAAAACGTGCAATTTAGACAAAAATTGCAATTATTAGGATAAAAGTAAGGCAATTTTCTTTTATTCCTTTCCTCCAGTTTAATTTGTTTTTGCAACCAAAGCCGCCAAGCCCTGCTGACTTCACATGAAACACAGGTTTAAGGTAGCTCAACACAGGCTTCAGCCAATCCTTTAAGCTATAGTCACACGGGCCTACTGGCAGTCCCGAGCGACTGGTGGTTATTCCATGCTAACTGCCAGTTGCTTGGAAAAAAAATGTATATTCCCCAGCTGATTAGTGAGTAGTTGCATGTGGTTGGTTGATGTCGATGGCGGAAATTAGTCAGAAACAGGTGACTAACGCTGCAGCACTGAAAACATCCTTGCTTTACACATTACACAGAGAAATAATATTTTGTTACACTGCTATGCCGATGAGGCACAGCTCTACCTCCCAGTTAAATTTACTAACCTCTTCTCAACCTCACAGTCTGTCTGCCTGATAGTATGACACTGATGTTTGGATTTATCAAATTAAAGTCAGATAAAACAGAAACTCTTATAATGAATTCAGACAAGCTGCATCCAAACATTAAGTTTGCCCTTGGTCCCTTATCCGTCCAGGTAAAATCCACTGTTAGAAACCTGGGTGTGTTATTTGATTGAGAAACATACATTTTATCTGTAAAATACATAATTTGAGCCAAAATAATACAATTACCTAATACACGACAGACAGTCAGGTGACTAGAAAAAATACATCGTTTAGTAAAGGTAATTTATGAATGATAGCATCTTTCTGTGTTTGAAACCATTAAAGACATTGCAAAACTTTATTATAAAAATATTGAATATTGATGTTATACCATAACTGCATCCGCTCTGAGGCTTCTCTTTCTGTTCAAAGTCACAAAAATACAGGATTTGTTACTAGTGTCACATTTTGACTGACACAACAATGGGGTGCACCAGTGTAATATTGTCAGATTACTAGAGCAAACATGTTCAGGCTGACACTCTGAGAGCACAGAGACTCACTAAAGACAGAAAATAGGTCACACTGGTGCATCTCTCAGGAGAACAGAATACAACCCCTCCATTTTCCTGCATTTTCGCCAAGACACACCATCTGCATCAATCATTTCTTTAAGAAAACTGCAGACACCCAGATGCTAGATCATCCTAAATAAACAGGAGCATGCAGAAAAACGACTCATCCTGCACCGTGCTACAAAGCACTTGGCTCTGCTGCTGCTGTCTGTCACCTCGGAGAGTCAGCAGAGGAGGGGCGAGCTGAGGACAAGGCCCTGCTGGAGCGCTAAAAGGGCAGGTGCAGCCAAGCGCTAAATGAACTGCTTGTTTTAGACACTCTCCATTGCATCAGCTTTTTGTGACAGCTTGAGGTAAATGCATTGAGGATGACTTCATTGAAATTACTTTTTGGACAGAAGATAAATACAGCGGACTGACTTTGCAGATCAGTCAGTTTGTGTGTGTGATGCAGCTTTGAATGGGAATATGAGCTGGAAATTGTCTTACACTGTGCTTGAAACTTTAGAGTGACAGCTCACTGTTTTCTCAGTGTATAACTTTGGTCATTTGTCTTCTTACAGCCACGTGCGAGCAGAAACAGACGTGTTCAAGGTGTTTTTGCTACCTGGGATATGACCACTATCCGTCAAGATGACATCAAGAGTTGCCAAGAGAGAGAAAAGAGAAGCAATAAAAACTGTGGCACCAGATTTAGTTTAGGACAGATACAGTGAATCCTGCATGTCAAAACAACATTTTAAACAGCTCCACATGACCAGATCTGTCATTAGAGATGAATTTGTGAGAATATCGATTCAACCTAAAATCTACAATGGAAAGAGAAGCGTATAAGGCAACGGCAGAATTGGTATTAGAAACACTTGGAGAAACAAAATGTATATAACTCAGTACATATGAAAACAATTAAGTTGTTACTTGTGTTGCATGAGTTCTTCAACTATCTGAATGATGGGGAAAAAGAAAGAAATCATCAAATGTGCACTTTTCCTGAGCCCTTGTGCTACAATCAGCTGATTTCAGTTAATTTGCAGGGAAGATAAAAATAGTAGAGCAGTCTACAACTTTTGAGGAGTGGAAAGATAAAAACTGCTTCCATTTTTACTGCACTAAAAGGGAACATTGACTCTTTGCAATCATCTGCAAGGGAACTTTAACACAAAGCTACTAGTGAAGAACTTGCAATGCAATGCCAAACCCAGAGAGGCAACCATGATAAACAGTCAGGCTTGTAGTACTGTAGCCTCAGTTTCTACAATAGCAGAATAGTCAGAACCCGTACATTTAAAAGAGTGTACATGTCCTCATTTGGATAGGGATTTGTGTCTGTGTGTGGGCATATAGCCTCAGCCTTTTATTGTTAACTGGTAATTGTGAGACAATGTTGCAGAGTAACACAAAAGTAATGGGACAGGAACTGCTTTTTTCGTGAAGTAAATCATTAACGTAATTTTCTAAAAACTAACAAAGTTAGTCTACTGCATTACACAACTGGGTATAGTATCAATCTTCAATGCCAATAAAATGCCATCACTTTTTATATTAAAACATGACTCTTCACAAACAAAACAAACCTCCTTTGGGGAGAGATTATCTGTGATATAATGATAGGATGGCAAAAATGCAATAATTTGACACAAAAGACGTGCAATATAAACCACAGACAAGAGGGTAATTAAGATTAAGGACGTTAGCTGGTTCAGCAACGACTCACCCCACATTAACACTAAATGCCACTTTGGGAGCAGCGAATGCAGCAACACTGACAAAAAGCAATATTAACTACATCATATTTGACCATTCTATCATTTTTCTACTATTTCCATTGTTGCCATTTATAAACTCCATCTATGTCAAAGAAGATAAACTAGGAAAATTAAAGCTGTGTAAATTCAATTAACCTGTTTCAGGCCCCCGGTCCTGATACAGCACATGCTGGCTCACTGTCACGGGAATATTTGAATTTTATTTTACTGGTAACTTGTGATTTTACTGCTGCTTAAAAAAAACATCTTGTTATTACTTTCTATGAACATAATCAACCAAAATAAAAGGAAAGAGAAGGCTTAAAAAGCATGGCCTGTTTTCCCACGGCTCAGCTGGTCCAAAGCAGCCATGCATGGTCAATATGGCACCAAATGTTAACTCTGCCAAAGAATATTCTAACATCAAGACCGTGGGAGCATTAAAATCCCCACTGAGCTCTCGATCACTCGTCCCTGTTTGACATCTACCTGCTGTGTCACATCTATCACTAACAGGCCAATTACCACTTTATGCAGAGCAAGACAAGAGGCTGCGGAGACCAGACAGTGAAGACACACAACACAAGGCATTAACCGTGAAGTGTTAAAATAAAAACAGGTGCTGATTAAATCTGCCTGGGTAATTGTGGATGTGACTAAGTGTTGAGAACTACTCTAACATGAGCACTAAGTGTGATTTTTTGCTGGGTGATCTTCATTTTTCTTTGAATGAACGCCTCAGAATAGCAGACTCATTCATTAAATATTTGGGGGAGTGTCGCCCAAGTGACCCAGGTGTCCCCAAGTGTTACTTTCAACAGGTGACGATCGGCACCACAACAACAACAGATCAACACAAACAGCTGCACTGAGAAACAGCTCCCTGTACCTGCACACCAAACTCAGAGTAGCAGCCAAGTAAGGATTTTTCCAGCTTACATTCCTGGGGATTAAAGTTTTTTTCCTTCTTGCAGTGGCTCAGACTCAAAAATGTGACTTTAGTTGTTTTTTGATGGCTTACTCTGATTAATCCGAAGAGTCTTAGTTTCTCAATTTAAAGAGATGAGTCACGCCGTGCGTTGCCTGGACGTGCTTTTAGTTTCCAGCACTTGTGATGATGCAAATTCACCTGCACCTCGCAGGCTAAAAATACCGCATTTTTCCCCCTCATTTAAAACCAGCACCTATACTCATCTCACTCGGGCTGCCACGTTAGCTGCGATCGCATGATGACATCTGTGCAACAAAGATCTCCTGTAGCTCTTGCACGAGCAGCTGGGCTGGCAGGATTTTCATACTGAGGTATGCAAGAATCGCCGAGCCGTTAAATCGTGCATCTCAAAATCAGCCACCTGACCGAGGCTCCTGCCTCTTACGCCTGTTCATTATAACGGGCTAACGTTCACCTCTTCGCCTATTCGGTGAGCCGGTGTGGAGAATCACTTACACAGGATCAGTGGGAGCCGAATGACCGCCAGTCACAGTCTCTTTCACGTTATTCCAGATAATGAGAGAAAGACGCGGAGGGGATGCGCCTCTGCAAGTGTAAACTTCCGCGACACCTGTCCGTCTCCCAGATACTTTTCCTCTCCTGCCCCTCGGTTAGTCAGCTTATTGTGTTTCCACCCCCCATCACCACCACCACCCCCAAAGCAGCGGACGTAGGAACCGCTGAATGGGCGATCACGAGGTTTGTATTACACGGAGGAAGAAGGAGGAGGGAGGGGAGGACGCACTGCGAGGGAGGTAAGGGATTGGCACCCAAACCTTGATTCTTCCCTGGTGGCGCACAGCGTGAACTCATATTTAGGGATGAAATTTTCGAGGTTGGAGAGAAACTAGTTGGGGCTGTTTCCGCGCTTTGCTAACGCAATATCACATTTCATTTTTCTGCAGGCACCTGGGCATCCCGAGCTCCAGTGTTGGCACTGATGCTCATGCATGGGGAGAGTTGGGGGAGGAGGCGCTGTGTTGGCTGACTGCTTCATTCACAAAGCCATTCACTGTGCAATTAACTAAAGAGAGGGTGAGGCAGCTCGTCCCAAGTCTCTGTCAGATGGATCAAATCGTTAGATGACTTCACTCTTGCAATGGTCTGGCTTAATTAACTTTCACATAAGTTACGTAATGCACTAATTAATTACTTTTAAAACCCATTTCAAGAAAAGATTTGAATATAAATTGTTTTTCATAAACAGATGGACTTTAGAAAATCATTCCAATTCCTGCATATCCATTATTAGTCCTGCCTTGTGCTCTGCCAAAGCACCACAGCACTAAAACCTGGCTGCTTGTTCTCTGTATTAGTGCTCTGTCTTAGGAAATGCTGACACTAGTGCCTCACAAAAACAATTTCTGGGCTGTTGCCCTACATGCTTTTTTGCAAAATAAAGAGCTCACCTAACTTTGCAATTACGGGCTACTTCGCCTGTATTATAAATCAAGCCGTGCTGATGCTTACTTTATTCTAAGTGTAATTAAAGATGCTGGATTTGCAGCAGATGTTGCCAGGGCAATTTTTCAAAGTCATATTTTATCGCACATACTAAACCCTGTTTTCACTTATTAGATAGATTATGTACTGGAAAAATGGAGGCCCCACCGTTGATCTGCAGGCATAGAGTACTGTTCAAAAGTTTTGAGCCACCCTTCTTCATATTTTGCAAGGAAAAGGGGAAATAGAGGTAGTCATTTATTAAAACATGTGCAATTATTGATGGAGATACACAATATAAGTTGTTGTTTGTTTGTTTGTTTTTTAGGAGTTGTGCAATTCTGACAAGCTTGAAAGTCAATATTCATTCATTCTCCAACACACCCTAAACTCTATTAAGGAGGCTTTCTTGTAATTTCTTTAAGTAGGCCCTTTAACACTTAGATACACTTATTAGTCAAATATCCTTTAAGTAGTTCTCCAGGTTTCTTGAAGAAAATGTAAAGTTCTTCTCTGGATATTGGCTGCTTTTCGTTCAGTTCTCTGCTAAGATGATCCCACTCTGCTCTAATAACGTTGAGACCAATCCATGACTGATAGTGCTTTTTGTGTTCAGGTATGCTTTTACTGCGTTGTCACTGTGTTTGGAATCATTGTCATCCTGAAAGGGAAGCTGTTTTCCAATCAGACGCATTCCAGTGTTGCATTGTGGATCAAAATCTGATAGTACTTTTCTGTGTTCAGAATTCATCAATTCTGACATGATCATCAACATCACTGGCTGAAATACTATTGTAACATTGATACTAATTAGGTTTATTGACACCAAATCAGCCCCAAACTATGAAAGAGTTTTACAGTTGGCTGTAGACACTCACTGGTGCATCCTTCTCCTGGCCTCCTCCGTCCCTCTGTACATATTGATGAAAATTTGAACCAGAAATTTCACATTTGGATTCATCACTCATAAAACCAGTTACCACTGATTTTTAGTCCAGTACTTGAGTAATCTGGGATATCGCAGCCTTGGCTTCTTGACTTTTTGATAGCCACCATTCCACTAAGAGCATTTCACCGGATCAACTGAAAGTCCAGAGCATCTGTCAAGTCCTTTGTCTGCTCTTTGATGGATGTCCTTTTTTTAAATTTCTTAAGGATATGACTATCAAATACTGTTTTACTGCTGTAGACAGTTTTCAGGCCTTCCACTTCTTATTTTGTCTTTCACAAGTCCAATTTGCTTGAATGTTTTAAGGATACACTGAACACAATGCTAAGATATGCCAAGTTTTTGTCAAGGTTTTTGGGCATGGCCTTGTTGGCACAAAAAACTATCCCTGTCAGATTGTGTTAACATCGGAATCTGATCTAACCAAAGAATTGGGAGAAAATTATGTGTTTTTAGTAGCAACCGGCTACTAGTTACATGTAGAGACAACACTGGTTCAGTCCTTGAGTTAGGTGCATTGTTGATGCTTGAATGATTCATAGGTCAGTGTTAAGTGGCTTAACAAGCAAAAACAAAAACTGGTGAGAATGGTGAGGTACAAGAGCTCGACTGAGCATGAGTGAAAAAGCAGCCAATGTCCAAAAAAGGACTGGAAAGACCTTGAGAAATCCTGGAGAACTATTCCTCAAGACTTGCTGCAGTGGCAAGTCTCTCTTTAATTATACTTATTCAGACTTTAAAATGGGTTGTGAATGTCAAAGTGTTATGTTTTTTGCATATTCAAATGCAACTAAAGACCTAAACTGGACCCAAAGACGCAAACTGGAAATGTGTGTAATTAATTATTCTAATTAGAACCTCAATGATTTTTAAAAGATAATTTCCAGGCTAAAAATAAGCCAGACGTCCCAGCTCTAAGGCTGCGATAGTATGGCAATGCATTAGTCCACATGGCATCTGCAAAAGCTTAATTAACGCTAAACACTATATACAGATGTTGTACAGATAATGTCTTTTGCAGAGAAAGTCTTTTGGCACGTTGAGACCAGAACTGTTGAGGAGCTGAGACCCAATTTAAAGCAAGAATGTGAAAACGTATTATTTTTATAACAGCAGCTACTGTTCTCCTCACCTCAGCTCACAAATGCTCACAGATGATGCTTAAAAAAGAGTAAAATAGACACATGCCGCAGCTTTTTTGAAATGGGTTGTTGGCATTAAATTACTTCTGACCATAAACTGGAAATATCATTAATGTCAGTTATTATTTTGTTACCTTCAAACTTATTACTTACCTTCTGTTTTGAAATAGATAATACCGCAGATAAAATTATAGTAAACAATACATCATTAAACCATATAAAGTGCATCACTGCAAGACCCCGGCGTATAAATAAATGGACTTAGCAATTATTTCTAGATGGTCACGGTTGGGGATTATTCATTTTGCTTCTTTAACTAGAGTGAATATGACTGCATGCCTGATATTCAGCGGTTCACTTTAAACCAAGCGTGCTTGTTATGGTTCAGTGCTTATTGCTTGGAGATTGCTTTAAATAACTTGTCTGGCTTGTTAAACTGTGGTTTTACTTGCTTTGTCTGCAAGCTTTAATTACACCATGGGAAGCAAACATGTCTAACAAATATATTGAAACGTTCTACCTGTGGACTATTATAACAAAGGCGAGGTAGGGGGTGCTAAATTGACCGTGTGTAGAAGTTCAGCAGGATGGCCAATTCTCTGCATAACATAAACTGCAATTATCTTGTAATGGGGATGCAAGAGTCAGTTAGTATGCATATCACAGGGATTAAACTAAACTGAAAGCAGTCAAGGAGGATGAAGCATCAAGACTCCCAGTACTATTCCAGTCTGGTATTGTGGGTCACTTAGTATGGAGCTCCAGTGTGAAGCTGAGGGTCATTCTAAGGTTTCACGTGCAAAATCCTCTGGTCGTAAGCGCATGTAAAAAGCTTATTAAAAGCTTTACACTTAATTCTAATGTGCATGCTTCATGTTTTGCTGCTGAATCACTCTCTATATGACCCCGCATTTACCTCAAATCTGAGGTGAGCAAAGTCGGTGAGCCTGGGGTGTTTTAGGTTGTTAAAATGTCCTGTTGAGAGCTGCCATAAGCTCATCATGTTCACAAGTGGGAACTGTGGGAATGTTCGTGCAGTCATCTTCTACAGGAGTTGTGTGAACGTGCAGTCAAACAGGTAAAGCCTGCTGAGGAGTTATGGCTGAAGTGGAGCAACGGGGACGGCAAAGCACACCCCCCTTCTATCCATGTCACATGCTGAAGTTACAGCGTTCATGTGTTCACAAACGCAGCTGTGTGGGGGTATTATTTGCTGTGACAGTCATTGTCTTTATGTGTTTGGAAGCAGATTATAGCTCCACATTCTCAGCGATGGCATTTCAGGTTATTGTCCTCTGAGGGCTTCGCTGCACTGTATATGATCTCGTCCGTTGGCAAATGTCACCCTTCAAAACCATATAAATGGTCTGTGAATCACAATCCCATTTTTAGCAGACAGAATGAGTTGATCCATGACTGTTTTGTCAGGGAAACTCGTAACTGTTTTGGGGGTGGAAAACACAACAATTTGTACTATAAGTGGAAGTTTACAGGCACAAAACACTTACTATTGTGAATCCAACCCACTAGGGAAAAAATGACAGGGTGTTAACCATCTTCAGCCACCAGGGGGCCTTCAAAATGTAACCTCACTCAAGTTATTACGATAATAATATAATAGCATAGTTTATGAAGACACAAACCACTATGTTTTTTTAAACAGGTCATTTGAAAAAAACATGTTTTTCACATACAAAAGCTTCACAGTTTCAGAAGTGGTGATGTTCTCGAAACAACAACCCCATGAGTGATTTAGTGGCACTACACAAATCCCTAAGATTAGCATCTTCTGTGATTCTCATCCAAACATTATTATTTTTACTGCTTATCCATTTAGATAAGTGTAAGTAATAACAGTAGTAAAAAGAATATGATTTATAAATTCGTGTCTTTATTTGATTTATCTGTCTGCTGTTGAGCTTATATACCCAGTGATGCACAAACAAGAGTTACATCATTCAACTGCAGAAAACCACAATACAATATAAATACAAAACCACAATAAACACGCAGACATTAGCTCAATAAAGATATGCACACAATTGCCTCCAAAATGATGAATAACTGTGAAATATTTAATAAAATTTATCAAAATGACTGCAGCTTTACTTTACATTTAAACCAACCTTTGACCTCTATTTAAAAAGATTTAATAGACGTAAAAGAAGGAATCAATTTAATTTCTGTTGGAAGTTTATTTCATAGATGAAAAGCCTTGATGGAGAATGTCCGAATTTAGATCTGCAGTGTAGTATTTTACAGTTTGCACAATTTCACATGTACTCGGTAAAAAACGCGGTGACGTCTGTGCATCCAGGAAGGCAGCAGGTGCGTGAGATGTACTTACATAAGAGGAAACTGCTTTTGCACCTGCGACAGTCACCAGTCAGGATATCCTCAGTGATCCATATATTGACCCAAGCCTGTCTCTGTGTCCTCCGGGTAACAGAGGAAATATCCTGCTCCTGTTGACTTTACTCTATGAATTAGTTTTACCTGGGGAAGCTTTTCCATTTGGGACCACTCGTACCGTAAATTACTCTCGATGCTTGCCACCAAACATGGTGGTTTCTTCTTCCACGAGACATTTCAGAGGTCATTTAGAAACTGAACAGAAAGGCAGCCTCATAATTACTTTGATGGGAGATTGCTTAAATAATCCACTTTCCTCCAATGTAACTGTTCTGGAAGATCAGAATATCAGTAAGTGTGCTTTAATCTGGCTGCTCACTCAAGAGCAGGACCTTTGCAAAGCAATGTTGAATGAATGTGCACTTTATGTTTGCATAAAAATAGAGAGCATGACTTTGCAGGGGAATATCTCTTGAGTAGGAGATCAGCAAGATGTTGCACACCAGCAAGTAAGATGCTTCTCGATCTCAGGAATATAATTATTCAAAGCATTTAGGAGCTGTAATTGCCTCATGTATCTACATAACTGTTAAAGGCCTAAAATGCTACAAACCTCAGAGTATTGGATCAAAGCTCCTGTTTAATCCCCATTATATTTGTGTGTTAAACCCTCTGCAGTCTAGCTCCTAAAAGGAACAAAATATTTGCCTCCTCTCGATGCTTTCGCTCACTTTACTTCCTTTCCAACATATAGTGTCTTGCGTTAGTCAGTGACGAGGTGGAGGTGAAGCCTCTGCCTACTCAGCATGACTAATTGCCCATAAGTGGCCATTTCAGTGCTGGAAACAAAGCATCGCAAACAGCAAACAAACACTGTGAGTCACTCTGTGCATTGTGGTTATGCACTGTGTGGATTAAATGGAAGAAAATGTATTTAATCTTGTAAAGAACAGACAAAATGTGAGCTTTTTTAACGTTTGATATCTTTACAGCTGATAAACAGATAAATGGATTTGGCATTTTTGTGGTTGATGAATACTTTTTCTTTTTTGTTAGAATTCCCCGGAGTGACGGAAGGGAGTCATTTCCCCTGTTACAGCTAATAAAGCACTAATTGCCCTCTGGGTTGGGACGTGAGTTATGAGCAGGAGCTGAGGTAAATCACTTTTATAATGGAAAACAACAGCCTTCCCTTCTGGTTACACTATGTACAACTCAACCAGTTAGCAAGTTAGCAGTAAAATACCTTCAGAAGAGATACTCAATGAGGCTGATTTTGAAGACAGGTTAGCAGAAATGCAACGGAACTGAGCTCAGAAGGTTGTGGAAAGTAACATTTATTTGGAGGTTTTATGATTCACATGGCAAAATGATTTAGATTCAAACTCATACTTTAAGACGCCCCCTTTAGCCTCCACTAACCCCAGACTAATTCTTTTTCCTTCTACTGTTTAGAAACCACAACATATTGACAGTCTGGTCAGTCTGCTCACAGACTCTATTAGTCACACAGCACAGAAGCCTGCTAACTCCCCTCCTTTCCTGTGTTTATTTCACAAATGTGCATGAGTGAGAGTAAATTTGCCAGCCACTCCACTTCCCAGTTTGCTTGCCAGCAGTTTTCTCCAGCCAAGTTGAGCCACAGCTGTTTACAAAGAAGGTGTTTCTGTTGCTACAGCCAGCCAGCCTTGGATCATAGGTTAGTAGCACTTATTAATGCACACAGTACATGTAACACAGACATGGCTCGTGATTATTTTCAGCAGTCATGCACCCGTAGCAACGATGAAATGTAAATGAATCAATTATGCAACTTCGTCTCATTTTGTGTTGTAGCCCAGAGATACAAAGCTTTCCACAAATCCAAGCTTTGTTATGCAAAAACAAACTGAAAAGACACTGATATCTTTTATTTGTATTTTTTCTGGCTTTTATTTCGGCATTTTTCAGCCCACTTTAGTGGTTTTGGATTCCACAGCTTTAACGTCTCAGTTTGCTCTCACCACTCAGATCAATGAATCTTTTACAGACCAGCTATATCATGAAGTGCTCTCTGAGTAACACTACTGACTTGGTGCATGTGTCACATTTTTTATTTTCAGTTTCAGGGGTATTCTCCTCTATTCTCCTGAGAATAGAGGAGGAATAGGTGGTATGAGTGAACCGTGGCACATAATAAAATGTAGAAATCGCAGGAGTTTGAGGGGACGTGGCAGGATTCTTCTTGATGGCAGTACTGAGATCCTCTGTGTAACTATTGCGGTCCAATTACAAGCAACAGGTGGCTAAACTTGACTTTGTTTTACCTTCTGTGACAGGCTTGGTTGAAGCATTGACCAGGTACAGACTCCAGCTTTACTGAATGTGTTGTGCAACGATATTATGGGAATATTACACAGCACTGGCCTGAACCTGCCGAGGAATAACAGTTAAGGATACCACATTAACCAAAAACAAAGGGCATTGCTAATCCAGTGTCATAATAACAACAACAGAAATCATACACGCGTGTGACTTGTGACCGAAAACACAATGGGAGGGGCCCCTTTGCAATGCCATCACTGTGTTTACTACCTAAAAAGCTAGTTTCCAGGTAGGTTAAAGGTCTGCTGAAACCTGTGGGGAGCCAGTCCGGTTGTCACTCTTTATCTGGTTGTCACCATATCAGGTCTTATATGTCTAAAGACTGTTAAGCTTCTAACACCACATCCAGAAAAAAACCTGTTCTTTATGGATCCATATTTATGTATTAAAGATGCACTGTGACACTAATTGCTCTCCGATTATAATAGGTAGCCTAGTGTCTGTAGTGCTCTGTGTATGAGTGTGCAGCTGGAGAGGCTAGTGGAGTGGTGTGCATGTGAAACCGAAGCCCATCCACACCTTGCCTTGTCTGCTCTCTCCTCTCCTCAATGCCGCTTCAGCCCTCAGCGGCATTTGTGTGAATCCAACTTCTTGCCGCCATGGTAACCAGAGCAGAGAGAGGATTGGATATAAATGAGAGAAAGTGAGAGGCCATGACCCGAACATCACACAGTCTCCCATGATGCTGTGTTTAGTATTCCGGCTGAATGAGCAGTGCTCACTCTGCTACAGTAATAACTGGACAATTTGGACTTAATTATCACCTTCCTACTTACTTCATTGTTTTAATAAGATACAACACTGATTATAGTATGACCGTGTTTTCATGAATCTTATGATCCGTCCTCGGTCTCTTTTACACGATGCTAATTGTGCAGAATTATGTTGCAGCAAATTGTTTGAATTTTACTTTCATAAATCATATCTGAGCTGATTCCACGGATTTTCTTGCATGCTTTTGCATGATGGGCAGGATTAGTTCATTTCTGTGTCTCTGCATTATTACATTATCAAACAATCAAAACGAATGAAGAGCAAAGTGCAAGTAACAGCAAAAGTAAGATAGATATAATTGTAGATGTTTGTCTTTTGCCACATTTGTTTGGAGCAAGCGTTGCTGAGTCTTTGAGTGCAAGCAAAGAATGATGTAGGAATGCAAGATGAGCACAAAGAATTCTCATTTCTGTGTGAAGCAACTGAATCAGAGTCTTTTGACTGAGTTAAACTCGCACTGGGTTTGTGGGGATTTTTTTGTTGTAGTTTGCAGGAATTTGGAACCAAAAGCAGACTCTATAGGCAGGTGGGTTTAACATAAAGTTCACCTTTAATGGTGAAAAAAAACAACAGACCAAAATCCAGAGAAACAGAATATGTAACAGAATTCAAATACAGGGATGGAGGGGAACACATAGGAGACAAACACATTGTGACAAAGATAAAAGGAAACTGAAGTTAATAAAGAAGCAAAGACCTAACTACGGGGGAGGTAACAGCTTGGTGCACAGGTGGAAGAATCTGAGATAAGGTGCTACAAAATACAAGGAACAAAAGACTAATATAACATAACTAGAACAAGAAACACTTCACACAGGGATGAAGACTGGACAAAGAATTACGGGGCACACCAGGAAAACAAGAATTTAACTCTTATCCTCATCCCATCCTGAAATTAGCGCTTTTTATCCTGTCTTCCTCTCATCATCCCTAACCAGTGACAGCATATGGCTGCCCTCCCTGAGCCTGGTTCTGCTGAAGGTTTAGTCCTGTTAAAATGGAGTTTTTCCTTCCTGCTGTTGCCGAGTGCTTGCTCAAAGAGGGGTCATTTGATTGCTGAGGTATTCTCTATTATTGCAGGGTCTTTACTTCATAATGTGAAGCTCCTTGAGCTGACTGCTCCTGTGATTTTGGTGCTATGTTAATAAAATTGAACTGAATAAACTCTACAACATATCTATGTTCAGAAAAAAAAAACTAAGAAAACCTAATGACAAACCTAAAGCTACAACCATAAGGAAGGTAACCAGGGAATAATTGTTAAACAGAATGTAAACCCAGAGACTCGGATCACTGTAAATACAAGAAATCAAAAAGTAAATCTCAGGAAAACTGTGACAGTTAATTTGCCCTTCATGAAAATTATTTTTCAGGCATTGCTGTCTTAAATATTTCACTAAAAGCCATGTAGGCTGAAAACAAGCCTATTATTTTATTCAATGTGGAGTTTTTTGTTTTGTTTTTTTGTTTTTAATTTATTTGAATCATCTGTGTCAGTTGTTTTTATTAGTCCAGAAAGTTTGAATGAAAAAGTCAGATCCTAAGGTGGATCTTATTTTTTCAGTTATTGAAAACAAGCAAAAGAGGCCCTCTCGTGTATGTCATGAATCAAAAGTATGACTTCTGTGGATTTAAAAAGCATCTCCCTCCTGTTTCACAAAGGTTATGAAATCCTTCCTCTTAAAACTCTTAAAAAATCATGTCTTATATTTTCTGACTTTTTGAAAATGACAATTAATTATAATGTGGCATCCATAGCTAAAAGAGTAAATTTCTCCTTCAGCCTGCCTGTCAGGGAAGAAAAAGAAAGTGGGAGGGGGCTTATCCTGAAAATGTCAGTGCACACATTTACTTGCTTATACTAAAACTTAAAAGAATCCCCTTTAAAATAATCAGAAAGTGCTTTTCAGCATCCTTTTATTTGTATTCTGTTTCAAAATGCAAATGGGATATTTTCCTGATTTTATGGGCTAATATCAAATACTTTTCTACTATTTTAAAGCCACACAATACATGTATGTATATGTGTTAAAACATTTGGGACGTCATGTTTCCACAGCCCCGATGACATACCATTTAACAGACTATCCACACAATTAATATTTTCTGTTCCTGTGAACAGAACCACACAGAGATGGTACAGGTGTGAGACTAAGGGCAAAAAATCTTGCTAACTAATGATAGTGCATTTAAGATTAACTCAAAGAGTTGGGATAAAAGGAAAATCCAGACTGTAATCAGTCTTTGTTCAATGACAAACACACAAATTGCAGCACAGCTGTGTTGTTTTTCCTGAGCCTCATCTTTGGCTTCCTCTGCACTTTCCACATGATAGCACTGAAAGCCTCACTGCTATTCTCTCCCTCACACCTTTCACATAGCTGTTACCAAAGCAGCAGCACACAGAGAGGGGGGAAAAAATAAAAAGACGACAATGTGCTGTAGAGGAGTATTGATTCGCAAACAGACCTTAAGGTTGTTCGCTTGTACAGAGAGGTGATGGATGGAATATGAGTTGCAGTCTCTCATTTCTCAGCAGAGGTTATAGTTACACGGCCCTGCACTAATTATACACACACGGAGTCCATTCATTAGCGTGCTACACGTGGGAGATCTCTTCATGAGCGACGTATCTGCACAAAGCAGCAGAGACACGCTGCTTTCTGGTGCGTGCCTAAATGGAGGCTAAATGGCAGCGTGAAACAAACAAGCTTCATCCTGGTGAAGAAAGAGGCTAATTTATTATTGTGTTAGAGCTTCATAGCATCTGAAAGCATTTGCTAGTTCAGAATGGGCGTTTGGAAGTTGACAAGACAACACACCAAGTCAAGTCAGTGGTACCTTATGTGACAGAAATCTCTGTTATTTTACTCATATTTGGTTTTAAAAAGCTGTTACCTGCTGATTTTCCTTTAGCTCTGGCAGAAACATGAAGACCTTGTATGCACTTCATGGCGGTGCAGAAAGCATGAGGAGGTCTGGGTTGTTTCTGTGTGGCGTGTGCGTGGGTTTTCACCAGGTGCTCCAGTCTCCTGAGCCCCTGCATGGTGGGCTAACTGTTGATTCTAAATTGACTGTAAGTGTGGATGTGAGCGGGTGTTTGTTTTTGTGTTAGCCCTGTGACGGCCTGGCGACCTGCCCAGGGTGTAATCCCACCCACTGTCAGCTGGGATATGCTCCAGTCTCCCCATATGGAGAGTTAGCTTTGGTTTTCCTGTTTCAGTGAGACCTGAAACACTGGGGGGAAACACTTACACATTCATTTTCTTGCACAGATGCAAAATATTTAGCTGAAGCCCACAAAGGGTTAGCTTAGCTTAGAATAAATACTGAAAACAGGAGGAAATACCTCCTTCAAAGGCAACAAACTCAGGCAGTCCCTGCCAATGGCTAAGAAAGTTTGCCACATAACCCCGTGACCCCTAAAACCACGTCTTGCTTTTAAATACTGTTTTTATACAGATTATACAGACCACATTTATCATGTTAAATGCTGAGCTTTATAAGCAAGGTGGGCACTCTTTATGCTCTGCTCAGCTAACTGCCTCCTGAAATAGGTGCAAATTCATGTAAATCTTAGAAACGTCTTCTTCCTCAAGACTTTCCCTTTAGGGGTCACCACAGAGAATGACCTTCCTCCATCTGACCCTGTCTCCAGCATCCTCCTGTGTCACACCAATCCTCACTACATCCATGAATCTTTTCTGTCCTCTTCCTCTATCCACTATCCCTCCTCTGCCTTTCCTTTACAAAGTTAACTTTGTTTTGGGGAACAAAGCAAGGAAATATACATCCCAGAAATACTATATAAAGAAATCTTATTGCTGTCATAGTACAAAATCCCTCATTACAGTAAAATAACTTTAACTTGGTTTACCGTTAGCCCCATTATGTCAATAATCTTTGCATTTCAGCAGAAGGAACACTCATTCTAATAACAGTTCACAGCCAAGTCCTGCTGCTGTTGACATCATTACAATGCAGTGCTGAACACCATAACAAAACTATAAAGGCCAATTTTCTGAATATCAAAACCTGGACAATAAAGTCACTTGGATGGATTTAAAGGAAAATGTTTTATAGCACTTTTCACAAATAAAGCTGTAAGAGTCGACCTTGCAAAGCATCCATTACCTTATGAGTCACTTCTCTTAATCCAGATGTTGTTACCTAAGTCACATTTTCTGTTTTCACTCATCTGTCATGCTGCTGCCAGTCAGTTTGGTTTCCTACCGTCACTCACACGAAAACACATTTCTGCAAGTATTTATATCACAAATTACCTGTCGTCAAATCCATGGTTAAAGACACGGGGACACTTTGTGTACAAAATGAGTGTTTTTTTTCCCCTACAAGGTCAAAGGCTGCTCCCCATAGAGCATCATCACCAGACACAGTGACAGCAGCTCAAAGCAGAGATACCTATGAATGACACTCCCTGTAGGGGAGCAGGGAGGGGGGAGAAATAGAAGTGGTTCTGCATAGCAGTTTTACATACTTAACTTTCTGAGATGCTTTAAAAATAGTTACTTTAAAGCTGAAAGCGCAGAATGAGTAAAAGATCGTGTAGACTTAAATGACTATCGCCTAATGTCTTTGGCCACATTGAGGTCTGTTTGATTTAAACTTGTAATTTTCTCAACATGTTTTCATACACAAAATCACCTGCTGTTTTAAATTAAAGCACAAAGTCTGATTCCCATTAGGAATGACAGCAGAATTAATTACCCGGCTTGTCGAGCAACATGACTGGCATGTTTGTCCGCCAGCAGACTTGTGAGGATTGACTGTCGAAGCAGCGCCGGTTACTTTTCTACCCATCTCTTCCCCTTTTCTTCCTGACTAAACATCGCCTTCATCGATTCACATCATTAGCTCGCAGCTGTCTAGCCAGTGGTCTCGCTGAACCTCCTGGGAAAAGGTTCGCAACAACATGTCTTAGGCAGCGTATCTCAGGAAACATAGGAAAGGGAGCTGGAATTCAGAGCTGGGGGATGAAAATAAATAACCATGTTTCATTCTCGCCACTTAAACCGTGGCTCACTCAGAAATGCTCTCACAATCTTTTTCAAGTTGTCTGAGTGAAAAACTAAATCTTTCCCTGATACGCAAAGTAGTATGAGTGGCATGTGGGCTTGACTCGGACTGGGAATAAAATTTATTTGATTTCCATAATTTTCCCAGCAGTGCATGTCCTACTGGGAGGCATTTCCTCTGTGAGCGAGCGCCCAAGGCTTGACGAATTTAAAGTAGATTCATTCTCTCGCTCCCTCTCGTTTCTTTTTCCCATCCTGTTACACACCTTGACAGACTGTATCCACTCGTGTACAGCTTGTCCCATCATGAGATGCAGTCTTTATGTCTTCCAGCGTTTTACCGGCAAATAAATTCCTGCAGAGAACTGCCAAACCCTTAAAAATGATTGCCAGTTCATTTAAAACATACTTTTAAATTAAAAACAAGTTCCTGTCTCTGTCTCAAACACTCAAAAAAAAAAGAACTCCTCCCAAAACCAGGAAAAAAAAAGGTATCATGTTTTTTTTTTTTATCCACATCAGACAGTTGTGATTAAATCTGGTTTGCCAGTGTTTAGTCAACACTAGTCTGGAGGCTGAAAGATGAATTAACGGTGTCTGTGGCTCCTGCATATTTCACTGAAAAGTCTGCTGAAGAGTAATTACTGTAATTCCTTAACGGCTCACTGAAGTGTTTGGATCCGTTAAGGAACTTTATAAACAGTCACAGGACATATATGTCCCGAAAGCGCAACGAGAGAGAGATGTCTACAGAGCCGGGAGACAAATTTGCTTCATGATGCAGGATTTCTTCAAACTACCACTTCTTTATGAGTTATGTACAGAAGTCTGACAACACAAGTTTCCTCTCTGCGTTGGTGTTTTTTAACACACACACTTTGGAAGCTTTTACACTGCAGCTTTAAGTGGAAAATGGCCTTCATACTCCCACTTGGGTCGGGGTAGCTGGGCAGGGTGGGTGTTTTCTTTCTTTCTTTTTTTCTTTTTCTTTCTTTTTTCAAACCAAGGCCCCTCAAGATGTCTGACATGTTTCTGCAGGACCACAGGCCACTGGTTGGCGCACAGCAAAGGCTTGTGGTGGGCTGTTTGTCTGTGTGAAGCTGGCATAGCCTCCTGTTCCCCTGCATCTGTTCCCCATTAGCAGAGCCGAGAGTATAAAGCAGGGAGCTGACAGGAGCTGAGGACAGTCTAGTTCCTGCCTGGATCATGGGGTTTACTGTCTGGCTGTGCGTGCTGTGCCTGCAGGCGAGCCTGCTGTCACACGCCTTCGACTGCTCAGGAGCAAGCCGGGGAGAGCTGTGTGTCAGCGGACAGACCGCAGACGGACAGGTAAGAGACGCACTTCTAATGGATGTGATAGTTAGCAGAAGACAAGGGCATTCATTATGTATCAGTCATCATCTCTGCTGCCGTGACACGACCAGGGTAAGTACAGCCTGTTTGAGCCCATTAAATGCTGTTTGCTTGCTGTTAAGCGACATAATAACCAACTTTTAACGCAAATGAAACTGAAAAGAACTAAAATTATTAGGCTCGTGTAAAGTAAGCGTGCTTTAAAAGTTGGTGATACGTCTCTAACGTTGCGTTGAGGTAGATTTGATTCCAATTTTACTATAAATTTGAGTTAAAGTACAAACTAATAATACAAAGTAGCTGTTTGTAGTCTCTTTTGTAGAAATAACCCATATCTCCACTCACTGAAAGCTTTTAAAATATGTGTAGCACATTTGTTACTGTTCACCAGCATTTTCTCTTATTAAATATGAAGAAGCTTTGGATGATCTCATAAATGGAATAAATGTTTTTAAAAGTTTGCACTTTAAGTAAAAGTTCCATACTTGTTTCATTTGTTTCTGCTCAGACACAGCATGATTAGTGTTTATATAATAGTTTGGCCAAAGGAAACCAGTAAGTTTGCTGGAATGTAAGTATGTCCAGTCTGGCTCCTTTAGAAAAAAAAAGGCTGCTGTGGCGATTATAGTGGCCAAATGTGTTTCGAATGGATGGAGACGTGTACAGTCTGACCCTGACCTGTGGAGACATATAATTTTTTTTTCTTCTTACAGAAACAAACTCTCATTGTAATGGTTTTTACAGCCATAATGACACTCCACCAAAAATATACCCTTCTGTGGAACAAAATTCTTCAGCTCCCCTTTTTTTGGCTTTTCATGTGGCTGCTGCCTGTTAAACTTTAACTTC
Source organism: Pundamilia nyererei (assembly GCF_000239375.1). NCBI lineage: Eukaryota > Metazoa > Chordata > Actinopteri > Cichliformes > Cichlidae > Pundamilia > Pundamilia nyererei. Next base: position 2,659,068 of record NW_005187408.1, read on the forward strand.
GTGGTTAGCGTTTTGCTGGGGACAGTCCTCATGTTCTGTCCAAAGTAATCACCCTCATCTGGACAATGCATTTGACATCAGGAGGAGAGAGAGAGAGGGATTCTCACCCACACATGAAAGAGTCTGAGTGGGGAATTCTGTTCCGTGTGATTTAGTTTGCGCCACATATGTGCTCTTCTGCAGCAATTATTTGTAATGTAATTACAGCACACGCAATTACAGGCTTCATATGTGGTGGGAACTAACTAATACCAGCAGCAGCATCCTTTTCAGGATATATTTGCTGCATTTGGTTTAGTTTACTTGCGTTTCCCTTTTCTCACCAAAAGGCACTTGTGTTTGTAATGGAGTGGTATACACTAAATGTGTAATTTATGGGACTCGTCAGCTCATAATGTGCGCAGCAGCAGAAAACTGGATGGATTGTGACAGGGTCTGATGAATATCCTAAACATGCACACTTAAAAAACATAGCACTTTACTTTATGAGGTCATCAAGAGCCAACAGATAACAGCTGCAGCTTTATTCTGCTCAGACGTGCTGTCTTGTTTGGTGATTGGAGTGCTGAAAAATGACTTGTTTTGATGAGTTATAACATAAATTATGATGTATTGTTAGATGGGGCAGTGTGGCCTGGTTCTTCTGGGATAGGAGAGTATTTACACACTGTGAAAGTGACTGAAAATCTAATCTCATTCACAAATAATCACGCAGTCATTGTCATCAGTGGAGAGAACAACTTTTCCCAGAAGCCACAGTAACTGAACTGTACTGGAAAATGAAAAATAAAGCATGAGTGTTGACTTTCTTTTTTGTCCCCAGTCAGATGATCAGACGCAGCAGAGGGGGCTGCCCTTACCTGAAGGACTGGTATGTGCCACTTCCTCTTTACTTTCACATCTTATATCGAATTCTTTAGTTTCCTTTTGAAGGAAACCTTCTCGGAGGAGGTCTAAACACAGGGAAACTGCTTTATGGTCACAGGAAGTCCACTGCTGAAACAAGATAATGAAAAACACATAGTGGTATAAGAAACTGAGAAAGAGAAGACCAAGACTTATAGAGGGGAATTAAATGGTGTGGAAAGGGGTGGCTGTGACAGGCTCATTTTTCATGTCTCTACGCCAGAATTAGTCACTATGTTTTTGTGTGACTGACCCATTCTAGGGAAAAGTGGTATTTTTGAACATGCTGAGGGAATGTATCTAAGTTTGGCACATACAGGCAAGAATAAAACACCTTACAAAGGACATTTTTGGCCATAAGAAATCATAAGACAAAATCTTGCACAAAATCTAATAGAATAATGTATAAAGTGATAGGATTTTATAACTAAAAAGATTGAGAACTTTATTTTAACAGTAATCTTTCATGTCCATCTATTAAACTACATCAAAAGCCTTACTACATTTATCTTCCTGTTAAAAGGGAGTTTTTCCTTCCCACTGTCACCAACTGCTTGCTCATGATAGTAGGGTTTTCTTTCTAATATTGTAGGGTTTTTACCTTACAATATAAACCACCTTGAGGCAACTGCAGTTATGAATTGGCACCATATAAATAAAATAGAACTGAATTGAAACACGAGTTTGGACAGATATGGATATTACTGTCAGTCCACAAGTTGCAGATCTTATTTTAGAAGGCAACACATAACTGTGTTAATCAATGCAAACTGCACGACTAGATGATTGGGTTACTGATAGAAATGGTAATATGATGTAACTGTCACAGAGACATCAGGCAGTGAACCTGCGAGCTCACAAGAGCATTGCAGCATGTGCATCCCTGCAGCTTCAGATATAGAAACAAACAATAATGTATGCATATTGCAATTAACCTTCAGCTCTGAAGTGTACAGCTGTTGTGCCACAGCCAATTGTAAAATATTCCATCCCACAATGCTGAAAACAGAGGCAATCAACAAAATGTAGGTCAACAGCAATCACTGTAAGTACTTTAAATGGCATCGCGAATGATTGCGAGACAAATATTTTGCAGCTAACATAGTCATCTTTGTGTTCAGCGAAATGGAAAAAGAGGAGGAAGTATTATGCTGGAAATGATCTAGTTATTTCCACACTTGTGTAACTTTGTGGTAAATTTGTAACTGTGCTGCAGACTGTGCTGCAGGGCGATGACTCCACGAGCCTGTGCCGTTTATTCCCCAAAGTCCCAAATGGCAAACTGAAACCTGTTGTTTCTCAAAGTGCCAATCCATTTATTTGGAATTTGAGAAGCTTAATAGCAGACTTTATTTTCAGCAGATCGATGCAGGAAGTGGTTGGACCAGTAACAATAATAATGTTGCAGTTTCCTCCTTTCAATGTTGCCGCTTGACTTTAAGCCTTCTCAAAGAACAGAGGCTGGATGTGACCAGGAGCAGGATAAGGAGAAAGGGCCAGGCTCACAAACTATCCACTGCACACAAGACTTGACGCACGTTATCACACAGAGTAACAGGAGTTGTTTCCCTCTGTGGTTGTGGTTGTGACTGTCTCATCGTTGTAGGTTTTCTTCAGACGTAAGAGACAGTTGGAGCGGAGAGATCACACCCACCTGAGTCACTCCAGCCTGCCCGGGGCCGTCTCTGTCAAAGGCTTCCCTAAAACGCTCATCCAGGTAAATCATTCTTGTTACTCACAAGGGAGTCAGAGGGAGAAAAAGCCTAATGCGGGGGAGGTGGTGACTGGTTCTTAGTGGCGGTGGCAGCTGCCGCATGGTCCAGAGAAGCTTTAGTCATAGTGGATCATATGTATATGCTGGGGGAAAAAGAAGAAAAGAAACCACATTTCTTACCAACTCAGTAAAAGTAAAAATGAAAGCATTTGTGTTAGACCAGTGCTTCACTGAAGAGGTGACAGCTGTGAGATGGTCACAGCAGAAGAAATGGATGTGTGCATGTATGTACTAATCCCTGTGTCCGGGGTTTCTTAGGCTGATAGGTCCCGGCGACACTTGGTTACAGCTGCAAGCAAGAAAAAGACTAAGCGTAACAAACTCCGCCCTGGCTCCTTCTCTCTCATCATCAACAACAAGGAAACCACCCCCGTACAGGTGAGTCTCCATGGCAACCTCTGTGCAGAGAAACAGCTGAGGCCGGATGTGCAAGCAGTCATAAGGCCACCTTATATGGTTTTATTGACTCAGATTGGTGTGCTCACCTGTATAATCTGTCCGAAATTGCTTTTTTTTTTCATATCGGGCAATCATTCAGACGGCGGCGTTTCAGTTTTTTGAGTGTGAAGTTATAATATATGCATGAAGATGCAGAAATGACAAATTGTAAAACGCACTGTAACACCGATTTGTCTGGGATCGCTTTTTCAGTTGACCAGAGTGAGGAGACAAGTGAAGCTCGATCCAGCCAAGAGGGGGAAATCGGGTCGCTCTGGAGCTTTCTCTGTCCTCGTGAGTCATTTACAGTGTTTATTATCCTGCACGCTGCTTTAAAAATAAAACTCTGGCGTGCTGTGTTTAAACGACGTGTCCCTGTGCTCTCCAGGGGGATCCTCAGACCGATGGACAGAGCGACAGAGCCGAATGGAGCACATAAAGGACAAGAACTGGAGAACACACAAAGAAAAAAGTTTCTTGTCATTCTTGCAAAACCTAACAAGGGCCTGCGCTCAGTAGAAATGTGTCCAGATGTAACCCCAAAACGTGTGGAGAAACCGATCGCTGACATGGACAACATTCCCAGTAGAAAAACCTCTGTTCTGTTCTTCTTGTTCTAACTGTAAGCTAGCTTACATTTATCAGCTGGTCTACATTTACATGGATACTTTTATATATAGTTTTTAATTTCTAATATATTCCTGCATGTTGTTGTTTTTTTTTTCATCACAAAAAGATCCTATATTAATATTCTTCTTTGCCATTTTGTTGTAACCTATTTAATCACAGAATCCTTATGAAGATTGGGGTTATATTTTTGCAGAAATCTCCTCTCCTGTGTTGTTGTATCAGGTTTCAATAAAAGTTAAGAACAGACGTATGGAGTGGAGGTTTTTTAATGTTTAAGCACTTCATGCTCCACTGGAGGATTGCACACATTGCCCTTTTGTCCCCCCAGAATGACTTGTTATGTTTCTATTCAAATATGAAGGATTATTAAAAGGGGAGTATCAGGTAAGCTGAAATGCCACTAAACCTTCAATTACAGATGGCAAGTGTTACAGGTATAGTACATTGCTGGCCATGAAAAGCAGCAGGATAGACCAACAGGAACCTGAGAGACTCCATTAGCATTACAGCAACCAAGGGCAAATGTGAGAGAGAGAGAGAGAGTAAGAAAAAAAATCCAAATGTAGTCCACGCCATCTGTTTCAGGAGTCAGACTTTTTTTTCTATTTTAATATCTTGTGTCATTTTTAATTCATTTGGCCATGAATGGAAACACATTATGGTCTAAACCATAAATTCAGTTTGAGTGTTTCTGCAGGACGCTGACGTAAAAATATGCACAAATTCACATCTTTTGTGGGCTGCTCCGTATTTTGGTAGATCAGATTTAACAAACACCTGCGTCACTACAGTGAGGAAAGCTATACAGGAATGACTTAATCGATGAATGAGGGGCTGAAAATCAAAGAAATAAAAATGAAATATGTACAGAGAAAATCCCAACTAGGAGGAAATCTGATGGAGAAAACAAGCCATGCAATCTAAGTGAATAGAATGACTCATCCTCCTCTCGTTTACTGATCAAAGCCCACAGCTCATGACGTAGATACACGGTGCTTACACTCTTTTTTTATGGTTTTATAGACCCATACAGAGGCACACAACAAAAAAAATGCTATTTATTCACTTGGAATTTTCCCCAAAGCACATAAACGGCGCTAGAAATGCTTCAGCAGCTCGCTCTGGCAAAATATAGACACGCATAAGGCCTGGAGCCGGTCGTTCAGTCACTGGATAACCTGAATTAGCTGGTTGTGAGGGGCCTCTGTGTCATTTTCGTCACAACCCACAGCAGCGTGGCATCCTGATTTCTCCGAAACACTGACGCAAATTAAGACCAATATCTGATTAATCCCATTTCAGAGCAACAAGACAGACACAGCCCGAGCCGACTCCTCTGTAAACACACAAGCACATAGATTTCTGTGACAGCTGCCAGCAGGATATCATTTGACAGACTGTACCCTTGAGCTAATGCATCCTGGGAACTCCTTATTGATGACCTGATAGAACAAGGGGGAAAGAAGTGTTCTCACTATCACCAGACACGGATGCTTTGAAAATAGATTTCAGCTTTATAAAGTCATTTTGTCTTAATGATATAAATGTTAGTTTGAGGGTGAGTCCACACACTATGCGTCATCGTGTGACGCCAACACAAAGAGATCCTCGTAGATGTGTTTTAGTCATTCGTTGCGGTGGTGACACTGGTGTGTGCAGTGTTGTTTCCACTCTGCTTTGGCTGCAGTCATCCCTTTGAGAACAAAGCTAATGTTAATCACGGCTAAAAAAGTTACACAGAAGCACTGAATCTATAGAACTGTGATGAGAAAGCAGAGCCACATGCGAGATTTTCCCATAAAAGCTCAGTCATGTTCATGCATGTAGTTTGTGGCTTGCAGTCAACATCTTCAATTTCTGGAAACCACTACGTAAGTATTAGTTTCTTGTTGATGAGTGCATCTCTTCCCAAACAACATGCAATGGGGCAAACACAGTCAAAAGCAAGTTCTGTGAGAGTCTGTCCTTAAGAAAGTTAGGCTGATTTTCATAACAGTATCAACTTCTGTTTTGTTTTATTTAAAGAATTAGGATAGTTTTCATTTTCAATCATACACTATATTGACGAAAGTATTTGCTCATCTGCCTTCACACAAATATAAATGTGAGTAACATCCCATTCTTAATCCTTACGGTTCAACTCCTCTTGGAAAGCTTTCCACAGATTTAGAAGTGAGTTCATGGGAATTTTTGACAGTTCTTCCAGAAGTGCATCTGTGAGGTCAGACACTGATGATGAATGAGAAGGCCTTGCTCACAGTCTCCACTCTAATTCATCCCAAGGTGTTCTATAAGGTTGAGGTTGGGACCCTGTGAAGGCCAGTCAAGGTGTTCCCCACCAAATTTGTGTATCCATGTCTCTATCAACCTCGCTTTGTGCACTGGAGCACAATCATGTTGGAACAGGAAGAGGCCATCCCCGAATTGTTCCCACAAAGTTGGGAGCAGGAAATGATCCAAAATGTCCTGGTATGTTGAAACATTAAGACAAGATGTGGATTATATATGGATTATATATATATATATCAAGACCCAGACACAGCGTTTTGAGTATGTATATATATATATATAAATACATACATACATACATACACACATACATACATACATACATAAATACTGAAAACGCTGGGTCAAAAGACCCAGGATCGTGACAATCTGAGGGCCACATAAAATTTGAAGGTCTGTAGCGATTGGCTCTGGAGAAAGTTGGCTAACATTTGCTGACCCCGATTTTACGTGGGCTATCACTTCTTGGCTTACTTACAGTTGCTTCCACTTTGTTATAATACCATTAACAGCTGACAGTGGAACATGCAATAGAGTGGAAATTTCATGACTGGGCTTGTTGCACAGGTGGCATCCTATCACGGTACCAAGCTGGACTTCACTGAGCTCCTAAGAGCAATCCATTTCTTTACAAATGTTTGTAGAAGCTGTCTGCATGCATTGGTACTTGATTTTATACACCTGTGGCCATGGGGATGATTGGAACAGCTGAAATCAATGACTGGTATGGGTGAGTGAATACTTCTGACAGTATAGTGTATACATTTTGGTAATAACAAACTTATAATCCCAAATCTGGGAGTGAAAGAACAACAAATTTAGATAATAAGACACCAGAAGCAATTCAGATATGCCTGCTGTTGTTGCGCTCATATTTCCACAAATTAGAGAAAAAAAATCTATTACATCTAAGCAGGAGCATCCCAGAATGATGAATAGACATATCAGTAGCACTCCTCAGAGAGCTCTTTTTTGGCATGATGACAGCACAGACTTCAACTGCAAAGACAATATCTGTTTAATGTAATTAGGTTCCACAGACATCAGATGGGCTTTTTTGCCACTTTTTTTTTGCACTCTTTTATGTTTGTCTGTGTTTGTCTGTTGTTTTCTTCCCGCTCTTGCTTTGGCACATCTACCCTTTCTTGCTCACCCACTCAAAGCCAGGTCATTCCTTGAGTTTTCTTTTTTTTTTTTTCCTTTTTTTCCAGTGCTCTCTTTAGCCTGGAATGAGAAAGCATGCAAACTCTACCCTCTATTTGTGAGGCAACACTGCTAACCACACAGTCACCATAGTGTCCATGTGGAAACTGACTCAAGTGAACTTAGCTTGATTAGCCAGGGCTTTTGGTGCTTACCTGATTGTTTTCTCTGTACTCCAGATCTTCCTAGACACATGTGACTCATGCCAACCAGAAGAAAAAGACACGCACACACTAAACTGTCAACACCACTCACAACCACTACCCTCCCTATACAACCTTTGTCCTACTTCACCCCCTGCCAGCTTTGCGCTGACCTACGAAGCCTGCCTGGCAGTTATTACAACTTTGTCTTTTACAATAAACACCTTCAAACCATATGTTCAGTTATAAAATCCTCATCATCTCTGGAAGGTTCCTAAGTGTTGAAAAATGTTTTGCATTACTGCAGGCAGCACGTGGCAGTAACGTACACCCATAAGATGGTGCAAGTTACCCAAATAATCACTCTGAAAAGAAAGGTTACTTAGTTACTTTCTGAACTTGCTAAAATCATTCAAACAGTTTCCATCTGCAGTGAAAATTCAATGATGCATGATACAAACATTGAAATTAGGTCTCATCTTCTCACAAAGTGACTAAATTAGTGTATGACAGCTTGTGTTTATCACATAGGCCAGCTGTTCGAACTCTCAGATCTACTGATTTTCAGACTTTGGAAATTCAGCTAATACAAATTATGGCAATGTTGATTAAACATTTCTTAAAAGTGACAAAAAATGCTGCAGACCCTCTGTAATGTGCAATTTCAGTGTAGGCTGACAGTCAAGACAAGGTACTCCCCACTCAGTATTCCTGGGGTGATTCTCATCTCTCCTCTGGTCCCGCTGACCTTAGACTGCCGCCACACTCAGGCTGAATTTGACTCCTTCTCTTCATCTCCTGTCACTTCCCATCAGATCAGATCAGATTCAGGGCGTTGGCTGTCTTCCCGCACCTCTTCTGTCTCTCTTCTGTGGACTGACATCACCTCCCTTGAGCAGCTTCTCTAACTCTATCTGTCAAAACTTCCTCTAACTGCTGTCACATTGGCCCAGCCCTGTCACATCACTCTGACCCTAATGAAGAAAAGGCAGAGAGAGACGGAGAAAAACAGATGTATGTTTGAGATTTGCTAAACCTCAGTATCATTGTTGTAATGTTAGTTCAATATATCTCCCTTCTGCCCTTTAAACATATTTTGCAGCACAAGAGCTAGGCTATTTATGGTCCAACACAGAATTCATTGAATTTTTAAGGCCCTGTCAGCTGATAACAAACAAAGCCTTCATATGCACATCCAGAGGGAGTACCCTGTCTGCAATCCCTGCGTGTAGTCCTGGAAAGGTAATGTACAGTCTCTAACACCGCCTGAAATATGACTTTTAATTCAAATTTCTCATACAAATTACAATAATACAAAATGTTATGATAGAATATTGAAGAGAGCCTTGAAGCAACAAGGCTATATTACTAGTGGAGTATAATCCTAACACTTAAACCGCTGATGCTGCTAATCATTTGCAACTAATAACTGTAACTAATCATTTGATCAGTGCATTAGTGATAAGCCTACAATGACAAAAATTGACTAAAACTGCATTTTAACATTTTATTACAAGTTTGTATGCTAAACATAAAGGTCAAACTTGATGATTAGCATAGATTAGCTTAGCTTAACAGCGAAAAATGTTGTTTAAGACATCATATTATGCTCTTTTTTCCAGCTGTTTATTCATATTCTTGAACTCCTCTAGAGTATCTTTGCATGACGCCTGTTTTAAAATAACCCTTATTTATCTTATACTAAGACTTGGAGCAGACTCTCAGTTCATCCAATCTCTAAAACGAGCTCTTCTCTCATTTAGCTAGCCCTCTTCTGATTGGCTGCTCCTTGGAAACAGAAAGTTTGAACAACAGGTGAGTGGGGCTCCTGCTCTCAGAACCAGATCCATTCCCCTTAGTACCAGCTGATCAGTGTTTAAACAGCACAGCCTTCATGAGTATTGTTGCTGACCATTTCCATCTGTTCACGATAACATGGTCTTACAAAGAGCTAGAATTGAGGAAGTCACTACCTTAGCAAGCTGTTTGGTTTTTTGTTTGTTTGTTTTTTAGGGATATTAAACAATGAAACATGACTTTGTTTTAGAGGTGCTGAAAGATTTTGGATTTATGTCATGAAACAGCTGTGTGACAGGCAGGATTTGGACCCAAATGAAGGACTCAGGAGACAAGAAATTAACTCAAAATGCACCTTTAATGCTTATGTATCTTCCAAAATACAAAAACAAGGTAGGATTGGGGCCAAAAATGCTAAACTCATCAAAGAGAAACCACAGAACAAGGGGAGAGCACAATGTTGAGGGAAAACCAGGTTATGATGGAAGAGGAAACAGGTGGGAGCACAGCTGACACTAATCACAAAGGACCAGACAAGGGGAAAAGAACTAAATATAAAACATGAGGGGAAATGACTGTCAAAATAAAAGAGGAACTATCACTAACACTTAGAGGGAGACCCAAACAAACCAGCTTAACACAGAAACAAGACTGGATGAACAAAGGGAGCACAAAAGGAAACTAACAAACCAATAAACAAAACCAAAGCAAGGAAGTAGAGGCACAAATGACCTCATAAGCACACAGGAAGCTGGAAAAGCTATAAAGCTGGAATCTAAACTCTTTCTCAAAACAAAAACAAATCATGAACCCACAAAAACTAAAAAAAATCCTGGATCCAAGACCTAGGCGCCGTGATCATTTAATAGATACAGGCAGAGTCCTCTATTTTTTCAGCCAAGTTAACCTTTTTTTTTTTTAGCTTGAAAAAGTATTGAGAGATCACCTAACTCCCAGCAAGAGTTACACACACCTTAGTGAAATTTGGTTTGTAGAGCACATAATGACTGGAAAAACACAGGGAGAAAAACAGAGTTGATCTCTGAGAGCATCACATCACCAAAACAGGTTTTACAGCCTGTTTTCATGTCAGTGACGATTTTCTAAACGCTGTGGTGGATGGTGATGGAGGGCTAAAAGAAAAAAATGCAGGATTTTGTCTATTCCATCCCAAGGCTATTCATCTGTGTGGCTCTCCTTGAAGGTGATGGATGCCTGCTGAGTCACTGTCATGGCCCAAATCTCTGCCCTGCACAGCACATTAAAGCAGAAACTATTGGTAAGTTTTACCCAATGCCCACCATATAGATCCGTGGAAAGCTGATTTATTAAGAAGGGAATATTCACAGACAGCGTGGACCAATTTCATAGATACAGATTAAAATAGGACAGCAGAGAGAAGTGATGATAAATTGGGAGAGGAGAACTTTTTTGTAATACATTTTAGAGGATATGGAGCAAAACTTCACTTAAATCCAAGCTTGGTTATGATTCAGCTCCAGAAACAGGGCGTAAAATGGGAGAAATGGGCACAGAGACAGCGAGATGAAAGCATGTCGGGTGGGTTCAGCTCAGCCTGAGCAAAGCACAGTGGAAGTTAAGTTCCTCTCATTCTCTTTCCTCTTCGTGACATTAAAGGTCATTGCAGGCTGTGAGGTGGACAGGGCTGTCAGCGGAGACGGGAGCTGAGGGGACAGGCAGGGGAGGAATTCCAATCAGCCCGAGCCATCTTTGGAGTTACGTGCTGAGAAGTTCTTAGAAAAACTATGAAAGGCAATTGTGTCTACGCAAACTCAAAGCATCAGTGCGGAGGGATGGACGGTCAAAGCGAGTGATAATAAGGGCTGGGGAGGCAGGAAATAACATACCACTTGACTCTTGCTTCCAGCCAGCACTTCATTAGCTTTGAAGCCATTCGTGGAAATTACAGAGGTCTTAAAGTGGCAGGATGATGTTCCTGTAGGTGAAAACAAGGGTGGAAAAGAACATTACATTCCTCACTTACATTCCTCATGAGCAACAGAGTAATGGAGTCTCTGGGCTGGGAAATATTATGAATAAGCGCCGTGAGAGAGCAGCATAACACATTAGGTCACTGTCTCTACGTCTACAAACCGCTTCAGGGGCCTTCGGTGATGAATAAGAAGAAAAGTAATTTTGGCTTGTGGTCGGAAAAAGAAACCTGCTTCCAATTTTCAAGCCAAGTCTCGTGCGTAGACGTCTTTTTTAAAAGACCAAACCAGCGCAAAATGACTTCTGATTACTGGGAATGATTACAGCTTTGCAAGGTATAGCGCAGGCTGCTGATAGAAATCATCCACGCCTTTTCATTCCACTATCTCTCAGTCTGTAGCTGCTTCTGTATCACATTATTATCTTTGGTATCTGTCAGCGTTTGCAGAATAAGTGCATCAAAAAGTAAACATCCCGTACCATCGCTGATAAGGAATAAAATGCCAAATGCTCTCTGGGAGCTGACAAGACGAGAAAAATACTTTCAAAAACTTCTCAAAGTTCAGCACAGGGTCTGTAAGGGGGACTGGTGGCAGCCAGGCCAGAAACATATTTAATATTTTATTCCAGCCTAAATGTCTCTTTGAACCTTGTGGTCTCACTCTGAATTTTGAAGTCGTAAATAGATGTTTCAAAGCTGCAGAGCGGCTTGCACTTTAAAGGTCCTGAGAGGACAATAAATCATTTGGTCACACGTTCCGTAGCTACACCGCTACACCGGCCCTCTCTGGATCAAACAGCTCTCTCAGCATCTCTGTACCACTCTGCTACTCAAGTATGAAGTTCAAGATGAGAGAGAGAGCTCTGTGAGGACTTACATTCCTATAAGTGTTGCATAATCCAATTGTCATACCACAGACATATCAATGACAAGGTGTATAACAGCTCAGCCTTACTTGAATTTAATCATCTTTGTGGATTTAAAAAAAATCACACGGAACTATCAGATTGTCCCTGATGGTTGAAAATCTACACGCTCAAACATTTCTGCAATCAAGTCAATACCAGGGATTCTTGTTTGACCCACCTGGAGGAAAAAATTATGGCTGTGAATGTCATCCACAGTATAACGTAGCTTCCCATAGTCGGTTTAGTGGCTCATTTCCTTACAAAAGGAACTCTTACCTGAGTGGAAAAATAAAGACTCGGGTATGCAGGGTTTTTACTGATACTTTAATATTTTATCTCTCAATGCTGTTCAGCAGATTCTCTTTGTTTTGTTTTTACATGTTACTAGAGACTGTTCTCTGAGACTGCGGTTAATGTGTGCTACAGTCACAGTAGAGTAACCACAGCTTGCTAAAGAGTGCCCTCTTGTGGTTAATTTCTATAATGTCTGAACCATTGAGTGACTCCAGCAATTGCCATAGACATTATGAATGAATTAATAAATGAATGAATCATCTTTATTGGCTTTATACATAGAACAATGAAATATGGTTTGAGATCTCTTAAGATAAAAAAAAAACAATAACAAAAATAAAATGAATGCATAAATAAAGGATGGATAAAGAAAAGAATAGATGGTAAGAACAGATGAGATAAACAGCATCATTGTAAATGATTTGGCCACTTTAAGGTGTCAGAAGTGTCCTCAGTGCGTTATCTGTATTGAAGTTTCTATGATATGTCTATAATTACTTGTGTACTGTTATGATAGCTGAAAACTGTTCCTGAGGCTGTTGGTTCTTCTTCTTATGGTCCTGAACCGTTTGCCAGATGGCTCTAGAGTGTTCTGTGCTTATTGATAGTCTACCTTCTACTTCATGCTGATGCCCAGGGAATTACCCTTGACCTCCCAAAGTCAATAATCATCTCTTTTGTTTTTGAGGTGTTAACAATAAGCTCATTGTCTCTACACCACTCAGGCGGATGACCCACTTCCAGCATATAGGCACTTTCATTCTTGTTAAAAATGAGGATGAAGTCCAAATCGACAATTTCCTGAGTTACTTGCACTCAGGATGCACCAAGCAGGTTACCACACACAGCACAATAATCTGGCATCAAATAAGGGGATGTCTCCATCTTAAAACAGACCAACTGCAACCAGGTGTGTAATCAGTGGTGCTTCTCGGGTGTCAGGGTGGAGACAAGGGCAAAACTCCTACTCTGAAACACAACACACACACACACTTACAGAAAGGACAGGGGCAGACTTCTAAGCACATTGCAGTGGCTTTCATCTAACTGTTGTGTATATTGTTGCCACACTACTTTTAAGAGAACTCTCATGAAGAGAGCTGCCCAACGTTTTAAGATTTGTTTCTGATCTGTTTCTAACCTCTCCTCCAGACTCCACCTGGCCTCCATCTGCCAACACCCAGGAACTGTCAAACCAGTCTGGGTCTTTTTGGCCTCCTTTTATAGGCAAGGAGGGAATGTGCCAAGTGTACTGGAGACTTAAATAATCTATTTTAAACATTCAAAGAATTGGGACATTTTCTATACTTGTGCTAATGTCCCCACTGTTAACTTATCATTATATTTGAATGAAAGATTAAGCATTGCTTTAACTTATTTAATCCTTTCTTGATATTGAATTTTTATATAGGAGGCTGGGGGGAGCCACTGGCTATTTAGTCAGCAGTTGCTAGTGCTCTCAAGGACTAGTGTGTGCTAGGTGAAGATGGAGACTAGCCATAGTGGCTTATTGTCAGGTGCCCTACAGGGCTTGTATGCCAGTGCAGAGCTGTTTCTGTTTAGTTTAGGATTATCTTTAAGACTTGGAGAGGTGTTATTTTTTCCACTGTTTCCTTAGATTATTCATGAATAAAGACAATGATTTGATGCATGTAAAAATATGATTGACTGTCTTTATTGTTTCCTCCTATCTCTCTGTTCTCAAAAGTGAACACAGGGAGATGAGAGATGAAAGGAAGAGGTTGGAAAAGAGGGTGAAAGAAGAGGGTGGAAAAACAAAGGGATAGAAAGGTGGAAAGAGGCAGAGGAGAGAAAACCCCAACAATTCCTTCTGAGCAAGCACTAGGTAACAGTGGGGAGGAAAAACTCCTTTTAAACAGGAAAAAAACTCCAAAAGAACCAGGCTGAGGAAGGGACAGTCAACTGCCTGGACTAGTTGGGGGGTGAGGGTGAAAAAAGAAGAGGTGATAGGAGAGAAAGGGAGAGAGGGGAGAGGAGAGGTGGAGGAGGAAGCAGGAGGGTTCCTCTTCCTGAAAAAGTGGAAGCGTTTTTTCTTCTTTCTCAGGCACTGTTCCTGGAGCTCTTTTATCTGAAGGATGAGATTTTTTATGTCATCGATTGTTTCTGCATTTTGCTTCTCAAGTTTCTTGAGTCTTTTCTCCAGTTCTTAAATGTTGCTTCTTTTTTTTTCTTCAAGCTTTTCTTTCAGTTTTTTAGATTTCACCTCCTGTATTAGCTTTGTACTACGTTGTACAACGCTTTGTTGTACATGTCTTCTAACTCCTGCATTCTCTTCTGCATTTCATTGAAGCTCCACTGCATCTTTTGTCCTTCATTTTGTTATAACATTCTTGCAGTTCTAGATTTTTTTCTCTTAGTCTTGGAGAACAGGTTGCCTTTCTTTCTGTATTTCTTCCTGTTGCACTTTTTTTTTTGCATTTTTATGCAGTGCTTCATCAAGCATTATTTGAAGCACTTGGTGGTTTTTGTCCATGTATTGGAGTTTGCACTCCAGTTGCTTCTTCTCTTGAAGAAACTCTTAATTTTTTTCCTGTTTTAGTTAAAGTTTTAGTTAAAGCTTGTAATTCTTTATCTCAGTTTCTCTGAGACTATGATGTATGTCCATACCAGTAGCTTTAAACTCGTCCCCTTTCATCGGACACTTGTTTTAATTGAGCACACTTTTTCTTGTTTTCTCTCGTCAGGTCTCTAATCTGCTGGCGTGCTTGACCAAACATTAATCCCCAGCCCTCACTTATAAACTAAATGTTGGGCTTGTATTGTGTGTTTTTAATTTGTTGGTCATGTCAGCACCTTCAGACAACAATGATTTTTTTTTTAATAAAAAAGAACAAATTTTTTTTTTTTAAACTGTTTGAATGAACATGAAAAGAGCAATGGAAAGGATTTCCACGCTATTAAATGTTATTTTAACATTATGAGATTCTGTTATTCCTACTTAATGTACGCATTTAGTGCAACTGAGTCCAACTTAATTTAAATAACTTAAATTAGGGGCCAGTCAGTGGCAGGGTCATCCCTGGATAGGTGGTCACCAGTCCATCACAGGGCTAACACAGAGAGACAGACAAGCATTCATACATATGGGTAGAATCACCAATTAATCTAACCCCACTAGCTGCGTGTCTTTGGACTTAAACTCAGGACATTCTTGTTGTGAGGTAACAGTGCATATAGCATAGTGTGTGTATGCTTTTCTGCCTCTTATAACCCCAGTGATTTTCCTGTGGTTTGGAATCTCGTGTGATCTCGTGCAATTCGCGAGTCCAGGCAACTAGCCACTCTTACTAGATTGTATCATTGTGTCATCTCACCAAGAATAAATTAATTTGTTGAATTCCATGCAGATCATACATTATTTAATTACGTTCACCATAGAAACATTAAATTATTTTGTTCAAATTAATATTTAGACTCTTGTAAATGTAACAACAACCCAATTTATTTTTTTGAGTGCGCAGGGGCCGGAGGTCTCGGCTGTGTCACTGAAGGGTATTTCTCTACGCCCGCCTCTCCTCCCCGTTCCTCCCCTCCACAGAGGGTGTCGTGTTGAAGTGACGAAGAGTTCACCTCCCTGAAGGCTTTGTCCCTCTCCAAAGCCGCCAGCATGACCTGCTTTAAAACGACCTCATATTTCTCGTTCATCCGCTTCACCGCAGGTTCGTAGCTGTTGCACTGCATCTTGACTTTCCTCATCTCCTCGATGAGTAGGTTTTTCTCCTGGACAACACGCTTATGTTGCATCCGGTGAAAGTCTCTGTTTTTTTGCACCCTCACCAGAGTCCCGGCTGCTGCAGAGACTGTACGCCTGTACTCCTCCATCTCCTTCAGAGCGGTTTTCAGCTCATTTTCCAGACGCTGGTTTTCAATGTGAACGAATGGGGTCACCATGAGACCCTCTTCCTCCAGCAGTCCTTTCTGCACCACCTCGTTCCACTCGGTTTGAAAACAATCGAGGGTTTCTGTCATGCCCATTTGGAAGAGAAAGTTCCGTAAAAAGTCAACTACGGCTGGTGGTTTGGATGTTCTGTTGGTTGAACTGGGCCTTGCACTGGCTTCTGCCCGGTCTTGGATGGCTTTCACCGTCGCTTCCAAGTCTTCTTCACCTTCTTTTAAACTCAATTCGTCTTCTGCAGAAATGTCTTCACATTTAAAGTCATCATTACTGTCAGGCGATGTGTCGTCAGCCACTTTCTCTTCACTTTCCTGCGCTGCATCCATTGCTTCGTTCAGCCAGAGTTTGACGTTGCTATGGTAATACGGCGCTCACTCAACGCGAGATTTCACAAGCTCGCGTTTCCACCGTTCCAGCAGTCATTAAACAATCATGGCGGACTACCGAGAGGCGCCCTTGGCCACTCGGCCAAAAACATTGGATCCAAACGAATATTTCAACCTTTCGCCGGAGCAGAGGCGTGCCGAAGAAGCCAGGGGTGCACTGCGAGCAAATCTGAAGCGCCAATATCAGCTGCAACTCAATAACCCGCACAGAAAAGAGCTCATTGTGAGTGGCTACTTGCTAGTTAGCAATGTCACCCTTGAAAAGGGCTCAAGTTATTGGCCAGAATGCTAACGGGTAGCATTAGCGGGGCACAGCGGTGACTATATGTATTTATCTAGTCTAAATTTTAGATAAGATTATAAACGAGACCTTCCACTCCATGCTAGTCACTACTGCATTACGAAGATCGTTTACGTCTTGGGAACCGAGCGCTACAGTACAGATTGCTTTCTTCCTGGTGTGCTCTGAAAACTGACTGGTGACAGAAAAAACCCGACCCCTGCAGTGTTTTAAATTAGGGGGTCTCGTGGTTCTGTTATGTTATGCTCCTAGGGAGCATTTCGCTAACATGGTTTGGGTCCACTTCAGTCTTTAGTGTGAGGGGTCATTGTATCCTGTGACGAAACATGTCTTTACAGCTTGGAGTAGCCCCCATCCTTTAGGCACCAGGTTTCACTGAATGATTTCATCGTTATATAAAATAGTTTGAATCATATGCCATGGCCTTTGCTGTCACCGGACCCCAACCCAGCTCGACACTTATGAGAGATGGTGGGCCAGCATGTTATACAGCATGCTGGCCTGTTATACAGGTCAACCACAATCATCAAAACACAGTATAACCGAATATCATGTATAATATCTAATGACTTGAATCGCTACAGTGCAGGTTCTGCACTGAAACTTAAAGTCATAGCAGATGTCCAACCAAAGTAGCTGTAGCAGCTCTTCATGCTGACTTAGTTTGTCATCTGGCTGGATATACTTCAGTTCTTCCATAACGTCTTTATGGTACTCAGTGGTGTAGTTGGATTACCTCATTTTTCCATCTATACTGTGTGCGCTGTGATTGTTTTAAAGGCAGACATTTTGCTATGTTACTTTTACTGTTACATTTTATAATGGCTTTGTTCTCTTAAGTTCATGAAATTGACCGGCAAGCACAATACCAGTAAATTAAATGTACCAGTAAAGTAAATGTAAACTGTGTAATGTAAAATATGTACACCAGGATTTTTCTGGAAAAATGAGCTGTCCTTGAAAAATGCCCCCCCCCCTCTCTTTTCTGCTGTTTCCTGAGTTTTCCCCACCTAAAATAAAAGGTTTAAGTATGACAGATATTAATAATTTTAACGTCACTATGAGACTTTTAAATTTTAGTTGATTTGTTGTAAATATTGGAGTCTAGTTTTTCCGCTGTGAATTCTACATTTACATATGGTGATAAATGTCATTGCTTACTTCTGTCTGTACAGGAAGACCCTGCCTTGACACGCTGGGTGTACGCACGAGGCAATCCCTACGCACACTTCAGGCCTACAAACAAGACCTCTCTGCTGGGTGCAATGTTTGGAGTTGTACCTCTCTTTGCCCTCTACTACATCTTCAAGACAGACAGGGTATGAGACAAGAAACACTGTAGCCTTCTCACTCGCTGTCTGCTTGATCTTAATGGGTAGTTTAATCGGCTCAGCTGTGTTTTCTCATCACAAAAGTTTGTAGCGAGCTCTTGAACCACAATTTAAGCCCCACTGGCCCTCTTTAGGCTGTCTAAAGGCACGTGTGAGACTAGAAACTAGGAGTAAATTGCCAAGTATTGTTGGAGGTTAAAAAAATATCAGTGCATTTATTGCAGGAAACAAAACAATTCAGTATTGATTACATGGTTACTTTACACTGTTACAATAGTGGTCATTTTTCAGCCACTGTAATAATTTGACCATTTAGAGTATTTGATCTGGGTATTCATAAAATGTGATTTGGTGACAAATGCTGTCATAGAAACCTGAAAAGCTATTTAGTTGAAGATTGGGACTCATTATTCCCATGTAGGTGCACCGTTGATCTGGTTTTCTTTCTTTTGACACAGACCCGCTCACGTTAGAAATGAATGCTTCATCCAAAATGCTGCCTGCTTTCATTTTCTACCCCATTGTCATGGAGATTCACCGTCAAAGTCCTCGCCAATTGAGATTCCAGGGAGAATTTGGTCCAATTGTCACACTGCTGGGCTATCATATTTGTCCCAACCCCCCTTTTTTGGTGCTGGGAAGGGGGGGAAAAAGCTGCTTGAAAATCATAAAAAGCTCACTCATAAAACATGGAGTTTGAGAAAACGTCTGGAAGGTGATGAGGGTGAAGGCGATATGACTTTGTTTCTATGGAAACCGCACTAACCTATCATCTTTTTGTCATCTGTTTTACAGGATAGGAAGGAGGAGCAAATTAAGGCCGGTACCCTCGAGCGCAAGTTCAGTTTGTCATCTTGAGCCTGGGTGTAGAAAGACCCTCGTCCTGTGTGTTCTAGAGATGATGTCCATGTGTGTAATTATTATTAACCGAATAAAATTATATTGTCAAACCAGAGTTACGTGGCTTTCATGTGTGAAAGTACCATTTGCATGTCTGCAGTTATACACAGAGGCAAGGAGGATCTACTTGCAGACTGAAGGACTCGATTCCCCCCTCTCACATAAGTTCAGATTGGCACAGGAAAAGAAAATGCAAGACATGCTGATATCAATGATCCCCGTTTCACATAAAGCAAGACTATATATAGTCCAATAAAGAAGCACTGCAGTGTCATTTAGATATTAAAGGATAATGGCAATATTGGTACAACAGTGGCATGAGGGGTAAAGACAGGGTCATTAGTGGTCCTACCAAACACCTCTCAGTAAAACAGAATGCTGGTCTAAGGTTGCCTCTTATTGTTCCTTAATTTTGCAGTTATGTTTCTTAAAAATAAAAATACACATGTGACGACAATTTGGTTTTATACTTCTGTGAGAAGGAAATTACTTTATTCTTCCTGTTTATTCTGTCAACAGATCTACTCGGGGAACACAAATCATTGGATTGCGAGAAGTGAAATTTTTATTTTGATATATTTATTTTTGATTTGTTTGCTCTTAATGCATTCTGAATCACTGGGTTTCTACTGTTTGCCGGGCTTCCAGTTGGGGTTAAAGTGGCTGCGTAGAGGTTCCCAACATTGGTAGTAGTTCTTGTCAAGCTTCTGGCATGTATGAAGACCCCACTTTGTCACCGCCATGCTGAAGGACGACTCAAACATAAAAGCCTGGTGATAGGAAAAAGCACGCTGTGATAAACGATACCGACTTGGTCATGTGTTAACCATATATATATTTTGTTTGATTACCATGGTTCCCTCAGCCACCCTCTCAGGTTTGAGTTCAGCAGTGCTGTTCTTCTCAAAGCAGTCCACGTCCGGGCCATGCGGGGTCATTATGCTGTGGAGACTGGCCCCTCCTGGCTGGAAACCCTCCTCTTTGGCCTCATAATGGCCTTTGATCAGACCCATGAATTCACTCATGCAGTTACCTACAGTGACAAGCAGGAGGAGCTGTAACACAGCAGCGTCATGTGTCTAGTTTGCTGTTGAATGTGCCAGGTGTAACACTGATTTCCGCTAGATGGCCTTATAGGTCTGCAATGAAATCGGACAAAAGGAGACTATTGTGGGGTCTCCATTGAAGTGAGTCATACAGCAGGTGGTTTGTTCTCACCTACTGCCTTGACACAGGCTGGGTAAATGGATGTGTGTGCGCGTGTGTGTCTTACGGTGATAGTATGGTGGACGGAAGGTGTGGTCAGCCACACCCCACCGTGGGGGGAAGATGACAAAGTCAGCAATGGCAACCCCTGGTCTAGTGGATTTGGCAGTAAGCACAGTAAAGATAGATGGATCCTATATAGAGAGATCATAAACATGCGACGGGTGAGGAGCACGGCTTTTTCCATTCAAAAGTGCTATTGGCGTGTCCCTAAACGCAACTCTCACCGCATGGTCGAAGGCCACACAGTTGATAACCATGAAGTTCTTCAGGTTGTATTTGTAAGGCGTGTAGTTACCGTGCCAGGCGACCACATTGAATGGCGAGAAATCCTACGTGCAGAGCACAGAACAAAACAAATAAGAGGAGTCTACCCAAGCAACAAACACAAAAGGCTTTAAATTGAGCTTTTCACAGGGAAAACGGAACAATGAATAATGTCTTTGTAATCTTAAATTCCCAGAGAGAGTACTTCTTCACATAAAGAGAAAAAAACTGGTCATAATGAAAAGGGTTGATTGTGAAAGAGGGTGTGCTTCTTTCATCCTTTCTTCTCTTTCATTCCCCCCTTTTCTTTGTGATACGAGGCTCCAGGTATTATGGGGTAATTGGCTTCACAATCAAACTTTCCCAAACTTTGAGCATTTTGACGCTCGCAGCAGCGCAGTTATGGGGAGAGGGGAGCAGTGGGTGCAGAGATATTTCTTTATCTTGATTGTTAAAACCACAGCAATTTTATATAGTTTCTCTGTTCTGATAATGTCACTGCGAAAAAAGACATTCAACAGCAACTCTAAAATCAATATAGTTCATTACAACTCAAGCTGCCTCCATACTGACCTCCCTGCTCCTTTACACACAAGCTTTTCCACACACGAACAGCTAATACACACCAACGACGAATACTGGCAAATACATATACATACACAGATGCATTCACACACGCAAACATTCGTGACTAATGAACGCCGAAAACAACTTAACACACACTCAACTGACAGTAGTCGATGTACAAAGAGGCCTTCGGGAAATCCAGTGCAGGTAATTTCTTGGACATTCATCTGTGATAACTCCACTACATTCGATTAAAATGAAGGGAGGAAAATGGAGGCGAGCGAGCACTTGCGCGCACACGCACACAAAACACAAACATATTGGTCCAGTCAAGCAAATAATAAGTTAATTTGAGCAATTTCGGCACTCTGCGGGGGAACAAAACAGCAGGACCAGGCAGGAGCGGCAGAATCTTCCCTTATACGAGGCCTCCACCGCCCCATCTTATTTTCTTACCCCTGCAACCTCTCTGGTCCACTCTCTGGGAAGAGCATATAACTGGTGGCAGATACTCAAGCAGAAGCAGAGAGGAAGATGGGAAGAGGTCTGTTTTGCTTCAAAAAAAGAAAAGACAGTATCTTGCCCTAGTGTACTTCCTATGATGAATAATAACAGTGTGGTTTGACATGGTTTCCACGGTTACAACCCCCCCAACCCCCACCCCTGACAAACCTCTCCTCCCACCTCCTCCCTGCCTCAGTAAAAAACCTCCTGTCAGACATTATGTGTCGATCCAATTATGCGCCCAACAGGACATTTCGGGAGGGGGAGGATCATTCCCCGGCTGAAATATGTTGAAATTAATGCTTAACTTGAAAAAGGTTTTTTCCTACAAAGCAAAAGCTTCACAGGTACACTGTCTGCAGCTCCAGAATGCCTTAACTAATTATGAGTGATTAAGACTCATAAGGGAGTCGAGGCGGAAACCTGCTGAATGGATAACAGCTAATGCTTCGATATTAAATCATCAGGGATGGCAATTCAGTCGGCAGGAGCAGCTAATGGATCATATGCTTCACTTGGACAGTTTCCTGTTAGTCACTGCGGCAGTTCGATGGCGTTCACTGAAGCAGACACAAAACTAAATAGGGTAATAGGGCAAGTAAGCCATGTGTGTATGTGTGTGTCCCTGTCAGACCACAGGTACACGTGGAAGTACAGTGATACAAATGAAGTTGTGTGCAACAATAGCCACCTGTTGGCATGCAAACAGCTTCCCCTGGTATTTATTGATGACGGTGTAACCAGTGGGCACTTTGCGATCTTCATACCATGCAACCGGACACAGGAAGTCTCTCGGGTTAGCCAGACCATTGGCTCCTGCAAAACACACGCAAAGTGTCAAAGTAAAGGCAGTGTAGGCATAACCATGATGACAATGATAACAATAAAAAAAAATAGGAAACAATTGGGAGTGACAGATCATGTAATCACAGGTGGTTTCATGTAGTTAAGGTGTTAGCTTATTTAGCAATTTAGCTGTGCATTTTTTTGATATTTTAACTATTTGGAGATTATGTATTGGAATTTCAGGAGCAGGACCACGCCTCCAAACACGCTGTCGTCTATATAGGTTCACCCAGTTCTGCAAGCTGTTCATTCTCGTTTACCTCCCCCACCCTCCCTGCCTTCTTGTTTTCAATTCTTTAACTTGTTCATTTCTATTTGGTGCATGGGGGTCTGCCAGGGCAGGGATTCATCACCACTCCCCTTCGAGGCCTTCCCTCAAGCCATGTCAAAGCATTCAGCTTTACCTACCAAAACGCTGTCCAACCTAAAGTGAGGACGTGGGCCCAGCTAGTGAATAAAGGTAAAATAAAGATTAAAACAATTGTAGGTGCGAATACATTTAATGATAAAACATTATTTTTAGAGCCATGATGCTTTGTCGGAAAGCCAAAACATCTTTGGTGGGCGCAAGAAATATTTTTGTTATATGTAGGAAGACACAGAAATCACAAGCTAGTCACTAGTTTCCTAAATATCTAACAGCAATATGCTGCTCAAAGAAGGATTTTGTGTTGTTGTTGCTTTTTATATGTACTCTATAAACAAAACAGCAGATGTTAATCTCCTTAATAAAATTTCTAAGCAAGATTTATCCTCTGAGCACAGAGTGAGTTACGCAGAGAAAAGTGTGAACAGTTTTAGACATGGACATTCTGTTCCAAGACATAGATGTAAAGGAGCTTGGTGAGCACGTTTCAAGGAAAAGTGAAGACAAAGACGTATGCTGCACTTATATAGACTCACAAATATCATACAAACCTATTGGGCCAAGGTCAGGCAGTTCAAAATGGGCACCATACACCTCGAGTATGTAGCCTCTGGTTTCCCCAAACACATCCACACTGAAGCGCATCCCTTGCTAAAAAAAAAAAAATGTGAAAAGTGGCAGTGAGAGGAAATTTTGTCCTATTAAGTATCAACTGTGTGCTGTTTCAGTTCTGAACGGACTTTGAAAAGCACACGTGCTGCTGTCCAGGTGGTCAGGCTTTCGGTAGCTTAAAACCTCTTTTCCACCGTCGCTTATTTTTGAGGTCACTTTCAAAAAGCACCAAACAATGCCTTTCTAAATATGGTAAGTGGGATGTTGGGGCAGACACAACGGCAGATTTCTTTGAAAACAGGGGAAATGGAAAACATACAGCCCACCTGGATGACACAGATCTCGTTCGGCTCGACCATCATCTTCCCAAACTCTGTGGTGATCAAGATCTCTCCCTGCTGAGGGACTGCGCACACAAACAGACAAAGAGAGACACAGAGAAAAGAAAATTTGAACAAGAAGGCAGGCTGATGTTTGAGCTATCATTGTTCTTATGATAGATGACAGCGAAAACAACAACAGCGCTCCTTTCCTCACCAATCAGAAAGTCTCCGTCTGAGTTGTTGAAGCACCTGGAACAAGAATAAAATAAGATCAAAGGAAGGCTGGAAATGTTTTTCATCAATAAAAATATATCCTTTCGTCACATAATTTATACATTCTCACCTGTCGACCATGGAGGTGTTACAGGTGTACACGTGGACGCCAATGCCATTACGAGATTTGGCATCTCCAGCACCGCAGACAGTATGCAAACCCTGAAACGTGGAGAAGGACGCAAATAAAATCAGATGGAAATTTTCATAAAAATTCAAAATAAGAGAAATAATTAGCTTGACTTACAGCCACAAAGTCCACTTTCTTCTCTGTAGCTTTGGGGATGGTGAATGGCAGCCATCGAAGCTGTGAAAGAAACCTCAGAGTCAGAATCTGCACTGTAACAAATTTTTACTGTAAAATTATAAGAACCACCATTATTTCACCGTGGGCCTGCTTTACAGCTTCTTTAAATATGTTTGTTTTTGTTACTTACTAGCTTGCTGTTTATATTTCGTTTCCCAGCTATTAGTATTTACAGTATTTACCTCTATTTATGAGTAGCAGTAGATTGCTTTGCAAAATACTAACTTTTACTTGAAGCGGTTCGTTGTAGTGTACCTATTGTGCACCTTCAGTGTATTTAAAGAAATCAATCTATGGAAAATATTTTCTAAATAAGTTACTATATATAAATATATCTACTGTTTATTATGCTTCATCATTGCTTTTCGTAAACTTGTCTGAAACAGACAAACTTGATGATGATGATGTCACGTACAGCATGTCGCCACCAATCACAGATTTGAAATTTGTGGCTGTATGTGCTCTTATGTCGCCAGCATTTTTTAATGGATTGAAACAACACTGTTACTTTTAACAGTGTGAAGAGCTTGAAATTGTTTCCTTGTCGAAAACATCGGTATAGCTTTGGAGGCTGTGTGGTAAATGTGAAGCTAAAGCCACAATACTGAAAATGAAGGGAATCTGCTGGCCCCCAAACAGTGTCATTTACCACAATTAAACCGCATTAATGTGAGGTTTAGAGAAGACAGTGCATAGATTTGGTTGCGCTGGGACGGCTAAATGCTATGCTAAACTTTGTTATGGCTTCGGCTGAACATTTACCACACAGATGTAAAAGCGATGAAAGATTTGTAACTAAGCCCAAAATGAGCAGGGACTCCTTGTGTTGATATACCTGGTTAGGATCAGGCTCCACTTCGTTCCAGTTCTCTGTTAGATCTCCACAGGGAACCGAGGTGAATGGCTTGTGTTTAACAGATGGAAGGATGCGGTACAACCAGCTAGAGAAAGAAGAGGAAGGGAAATGTTTTGTTATCCATATTGTCTGGGATCCATTTGGAGTCAATATAAAGTCTGATTTAGGTTTCAAACAGAAAAGGACACCTCCTCTTATTGGCTGGACGCGGGCAGGTGAAGGCAGAGCCGGAGAGCTGCTCGGCATAAAGGCCATATGGGCAGACCTGGGGATTATTCTGCAAGCACATGGAACATAAAAAAATGCTGTAATGTGTGTATATGTACACTATATATGGTGTTCAATTACCCTCATTTTCAACAATTAGAAAATAATGATGAATAAATAACAAAAGGAGCCCAGTGTGGGTTTTTACCTGTCCCTCGGGTAAGGATCCAGGACAGCGAGGGTCTTCAGATGAGAACTCGTTCCCGAAACCGCTCATGTACTGAAAGAGACAAACACACATCCAACACACAAATGGAGACAAGTTGAAGTGAAAAATAAAAAAAATACATCATGCAGCTTCATTGTAATGCAGGATAAATGTGTTCATGCTGGTTATAATTAAACTTGAAGGCTTGTCATTAAGGCTTGTCTTTTTGTTAATTGTTGTCATATTGATTCACATTAGATCTATGATAAAACAAACTGCAGTTATGCCAAATTTCCCCCCTTGCAGTCATCCATTATTTTGTGTTATTGTGCCACAGAAACAGCCTAATTACACTTACATCCTCTGCAGCATGTTTTGATCAATGTTCCATCTAGGATAAGAGTGTTGTTCTGCATCTCGCCTGCACCTCTACTGATCGCGTCTCTTCTGCCACAGGACGATCAAACTTGTCACAGTGTACACGCATCTTGCTGAGTCATTGTGAGTTTGCAAGAAAGCACACTCACAGACACAGATGGTTTCCATGTGTGCGTGACCATGTGCCAAAGTGCTTGTTGGAAGCTCCAGAGTGTCCCAAGTTGAAGGAATGCTTTACAAAGTCAGTTTTCTGTCCTCTTAAAAGTTTATTGGAGCTAGAGCAGCAAAGCTAGACTTGGCAATGATCCCAGCAGTCCTTGGATAGTTTGTTAACTATTCCACTATAGACAAAGCTTTGCATTTGAGTAGGTGTCATGACTTTGAAACCTTCAGTCAAATATTAAAGGTTCTATATATATAAAAAAAAAAGTAATCTAAGCAAATGCCTACTTAATGCAGCCCATCACCATAATTCTGCAGCAATGGCAATAAATTGGAAAACTGGGGTTTAAAATCATGTTTTTGCAATTAAATTGAAGCGTTCCCAATGAAATTAAAAAAGATTTAGGCACTTCAAACCACATCTGGGCAGCTGCAAAATGCAGCGCTCTGATTGGTTGGAGGAAACGCCTCCCTTCAGTCTGCGGCCACAGGAGCTGTGGTGGCTTTAAGGCGCATGAATTTCACACATTCTGGTGCAAAACAAATAAATAAAAAATACAAACTTTTCTTCTGTATTACAATGATGATATAGTTCTGCACCCTAACTCCACATGCATGCACAGTCTGATAGTCGACACAGACGCAGCTCATAAGCGATAATAATTGAATATTTACACATTTAGCAACAGTTTTGCTTCGAGGAATTGTCTTACCTTGAGTCCAGCCATTTTGCTGTGTGTCAGAACTTTTTCTGTAGCAGCTGTTGAGCGTTTCACAGTGGTTACGGATCGACTTGCAGTTTTCTTCTTAATGTTTTCCCTTCGACTAAAATCCACTTCGGGGTGTCTGCATGTTGCTGTTTGGACAGACTGGGGAAAAGGGGCTGGGATTTATACGCTTTCCCAATCTGGGTTTAATTAGGCCTTGACTGGCTCTGTGACGTAACAGCTGGGGGACACGTAAAAGGGAAAGGACGGGTCGGATGGTCAAAGTGTGCACAAACAAGGGCCGGTGTCCCTGCCAGGACAAACAAGGACCGACTAAAAAGAAATTTGTGATGCAGGTAAGGAACACTGAGGGATTAAAGTCCAAGTCATGGTTTTAAATGGCACAGCGATCCTATCACTGACAGCGCATACAGAGAAAAATGTATTGACAACACTTCGTTTTTAAGTGGGGCGTAACAACGGGTAGGCGGTCAGAAGCTTGCATCATACGCAGAACATATTATGCCAGAGTTCTCATTCTGCTGAAGTGGTGACCTCATGCGCACTACTTGTGCAAACACGGGCGCCATGCACATCCCCACGTCCTGCAAAGCGAACATCTGGGCAACAAGAGTTTGTTCAATATTTAGCGGCATTGCTCAATCTGCGTGAATTGTTTAATATGCCATTGACCCCCGGGGCCCGCCAGTCCTGCAGATTTCAGTGTTTTCAGCACATTCGCCATGCTCAACACAATCTCACTTCTTGTTTCATGTAAAGTGTGTTATCATTCTTGTACAGCTACAATTAATTTCGTTTTCCTAAAACCAGGATTCGCGTCTGTTCAGATGACCTCTGCGCGCTGCAGCGAGCCCGTCGTTCCTCATAAAGCGAAAACAACAGCGCGAGGCCTCTAAAAGGCCTATACATTACTTCACGCAAAATTTATTCAGTTCATTTCTTGAAATAGGTGGTCAAACGAGGTGTGCCTAATGTCCCCCAGGCAGCATGTATCAAAAAGAATCAATTTCGCCTTTCTCATTCTTGCCTCGCTTCTCCCTGCTTGTCTATTTCTTTTCTCTTTCTGGAGGGGGGCGCTGGGGAAGGGTAAATGATGGCAATTCTCATAGCGAGGCGCAAATAAACTCGCCGCGGCAGAAGTAA
The DNA here is from genome assembly GCF_000239375.1 of Pundamilia nyererei. NCBI lineage: Eukaryota > Metazoa > Chordata > Actinopteri > Cichliformes > Cichlidae > Pundamilia > Pundamilia nyererei. Next base: position 2,687,252 of record NW_005187408.1, read on the forward strand.
CTGTTCTCCGGCGAGGCGTGCAGTCAGGCCCGGGCCTCCCGCTGGCAGCCAGTCAGGGTGCTGTGCCAAAGACGAGAAAGCCCAATGGCAGGAAAATATCACGTCCCAGTCTCCGGAAATTGATCTGCTCCTTGTATGGAGAAAGAAAATGAGCGATTTTAATTTCATCCCCGAGTCTGATGATAGAATTCTAGAGTATCTGGGTCCAATCCGGATGGTGCCTGTGTGTTTTAAGAGAAGAAGAAATAGCTGGAGACGGAGAAAAGGGACTGTTGTTTCCTACTGACAGTTATATCTATGCATGCGTAAGTGGGCCATAAATGCTTTGTTATTAGATGCCTGCTGAATTCAATGGTTTGATGGTAAACGGTACACTCACCTGGCACAGTCTATCCCAGTGTGCATAAACAAGCAATCTCTCTCTTTCTCTATCGCACACACACACACACATAGAGTAAGTATTCTGTTTTGTGATGGCATCTTTAGCCTTTCATATCACACGCAAGTAGCCTACACTCATTTTTGCCCCCTTAGCCTTAGTCTTACCATTAAAGGTTCAGTTCACTCAAAATACACACAGAAAGAAAACATAGTGTCAAATCCTCTGTGATGTACCACCCGATCCAGGACACAGCGTATCTTTCAATCTGTGCCCAGACCTTTCTGTGTACAGTTTTTTATTGTGACAGGCATTAAGGACAAAACCTTTTTTTCTGCTTTGAGAAACAAAAACATTATTCAGGTAAAGTATTGTTAAAAATATCAAAGAGAGATTAACCTTTTAAAAAACAATTTTCTGGTATGTTATTAGGTTGAATTAGTTCTTTAAGTGTCCTGTATGGCTCACAGTTGTTATTTATTTGTTGTTTGTTTGTTTTTCACAAACTGATCAGATGTATGCTAGGGACAATGCGTGGTAATACACATAAAAATTATATGTTGCCCTGTTCCACTGGGTATTTTCAAGCAAGCAGAGTCAGGAAGCTGTCGATCAGTGATCATCTACCCACACATACATAAAACCATAGCTGAACAGCACAATGGTATTTTCTCTTATCGAGTCAGTGTCAGGGCCTGAAGCATTCGCCTGAAGCTTTGTCATAATACTTTTAAAATATACTATTTATACCCTTAAACTACACTTAAACTTCTACCAGAGTCTGAGCAGGGAATTGTAATCCAGTGTGTTTATAGCCACAACATTAAAACCTTGTTACAAATATTGTGCAAGTCCTCTTCATGTCATCAAAACAGCTCAAATCTATCTTGGTTTGGACACAGAAACTAGGGGGCTGCAGTGGTGAAGGTTTGGTTGCGATACAGCTTCCAGATGCTCGACCGGTTTGGGATCTGTGGAGGTTTGAGAACAGTCCAGCACTTTGGGCTCTTTGTGAGCAGTTCCTAAGTAGCTCTTATGGAGTATTAAGTAAAGTATAAATGATCAACATAGTGAAGCTTAAGATGAATTGCCTAAAATCTTAATTCCTAATGAAGAACAGGGATCTGACTACAAAAAAATATATAGATGTATAGAAATTAATAGGAAAACAGCCCTCTGCTTCTTGAAGTATGACTGCAGAAAGTACTTTCCTGGTCAGTTCACGCTCTCAGTCTCTAGTTTCATTTCTTATCTTCCCTATTTGTGTCCAAAAGGACGATAAAGCAGGGTGGGCTTAGCCTTACCTTCTGTAAACTGAAGTATCCGTCACTTATCACATATAGTTTCAAAATGCCAAGATAGCGACAAAGAAATGCTCAGCTTCAGGCTCAATACAGGATTTTAATAACCAGAGCCACTGGTGGGGGCGAGGCACATTGTCCAGCTGGAGGCTGGTGCCATCGGGGAGTGTTACTAATCCACATGATTGCGAAGAACAGAGACTTGTAATGAGATGGTCGATGCTATTCACTCCACCTGTGAGTGGCTTAGACGTGGCAGAGTGGCATACACTATATCCATACTAATCGCAATATACTGTACAGATCAACAGGACTCTTGACTGTGCTAATCAGGTAGTGGCAAATAGCAACAACTAATTAGCGTGTGCTTGCACATTTTCCTGCTCTTTCTGTTGGAATAAGTCTTTTCTTCTTTGAGCAGGGAAGAGCAGCTGCAGATCCGACAGTCCTCAGAACAGAGCAAACCACTTTAAACAGCATAGCTCGGTGTGCCTATAAAAAACACGAATTTCAGCCTTTTGTTAGTCTGCTGATGCTGCACAAAATGCTGCCGTCAATGCAAATAATGTCTGCAATTTTGAAAATGCTAGTAATGTAATTTGTTCTAATTAGCTACTTCTTTGTATTCTGTAGAGCTGCTGCCACAAATACAATTTGTGCGACACGTTAAGAAAAAGAAAACATTAAAACGCAACTTTGTGAAGGACATATAAGTGCACACGCCATTTGGTGTTATTTTGTGTATCACCGATAAATGACTGCTGTATTTAGATGTCACATCTGGATTCTTGCATTTTGTAATTACAGCCCTGTTATATACTGTTGCGCTTTAATGTTAAATGACTCCTGACATGAGCCCTCCAGTAGCAAATGCACACTCACACAACACACACACACACATTTGACAGCTCCATTTAACGCTGATTAGATTTGCAAGGACATGTAGTATACCCTCTCTGTGTCTCCTGTGTCTACTCTCTCTCTGTCGCTCCCTGAGTAGGTTGAGTATCTCCTGAATCTTATCTATCGTGGTAATGTTATGCAAATGGTTTAATATGAAGATAAAAGACTGTTGCAGCGTGTGGCGCTCTCGTGGTTCACAGCCCCGCGTTTCCAGGACGATAGCTCTAACGAGGAGGGCACTATTTGGGAGTCATTAAATGATGGCCTTCCTGACATGCACCCGCTCACCACCACCGCCACCCGCCCCGCGTTGGCCATTAAAGTGGCTCACACCCACACCAAGACACACACTACAGACACCTTTTAGCGCCAGCTCCCAGTTTCTTACACATCACAGTGTCACAGAATAGAAAATTACACTCTCCTCCCACAGAGAAAATTGCTTTGGAATTGCTTGGTTATAAAGATGTGCTTTACAGAGAGGGGGTGCATGCAATAAAAAAGGACACACACAAACACAATTACTTAAGCACTCTAAGGACAATTCTTACAAGTTAATCAGAGGATTTACCAATTATTGATGTCAAAAGGATTTTGTCGTGTATGTGTTTCTGGCCTATGTTTGTGTACTGCACGTACTTATCTTTGCATTCAGGATATTTAGTATGCATCCTCTGTGTCTGCGCCGCACACAAACACACACGCATAAACTCAAAATGTGCTTTCCCCAAGGGCATAGATGAGTTATTAAATTTTAAAAATAAATAAATAAAAGGCGATACGTGAAAATTGCAAGCAAAAAAACAGCCGGGTGTAGCCAGGGACAACTGAATGAATTGCTCCATAGCAAAGACACAAGTGGACTATTGAAGACAACAGGGTAAAAGATGTGTCAGTATCAAGAGACAAGAGAGGCGTGAGCGAGCTGAAAGGGAGAAAATACAAAGTGGAAAATAGTAGAGAAGACAAAACGAAGGAGAGAAAAGATACAAGATGGTAGTGCAAACACAAAAAAGCAGGATATCAGTGGCTCTATAGCAGTGTTATTACAGGATGGGAAAGCTCTGTCCTGCCTTACAAAGCAAACGGTATAGCATATCTATAAACTCTTACACTTTGCAGTAACCACGAAACAGTTTAAAAACACTGAATCCTCTTTTTAACCACACTCATTTTGTAATAAGTGAGTTCACTGCAACAGAGAAGACAGCCAGCAAGACTGTGACGTGCGAGCTGGTGAGATCGCGCTACGATCTGCATTATAGAATAATCTGTTTAGAAAGATGACGTAAATATTCCCATGAAAAGAAAAGTGATTTAAAATGGTTTATAAAATGCAGAAATGTAACTGTATCTGCAAAAGGCACACGGTCTTTCATGACATCTTCCAGCTCTACACTCTAGAGATGAGCTATGTAGTTCATTTAATGCCCTGCGAGCGGGTACCGAGACTCACTGAGCCACAAATGTCCATCTATAGGATATTTTGTCACACTGTTTCTGGACCCTTCCCAGCGGCACATCATCACAAATAGAATTAGCTCCCTGGACAGAACCAAAATGACAGTGCCGGGACGTTTGGCAGGAAGCGTAATGGCATTGGGGAGCTGGTGGTGTTTTCCTTGCAGGGGAACCAAATGGTAGCAGTGCATATCAGTCCAGACACTTGGTGTGATGCCAGTTATGCTATTCACTCCTCCCTCTCTGCAGAGTGCGAACAGGTAGTGAGGATGCCTCCTCTAAATCTGTAGTTTAGCTGAGGTAGGTTTGAGGGGTGGCCTAAGATGTGAAGAGGAAGGCTTGAGGTGAATGGTCTTTGGACAAGGAATGAGTGTGTTCAACATCAGAGAACGAGGAGGGTGTGTTTATATCTGTGTGGTTTTCTTCTCAAAGTGTGTGTTTGACTGGTGCAAGAGTGTGACTGATGTTATATCAATCTGGGCATGATTGCGTGTGAGTTTCGGGTGTGTACGTATAAAACGCGTGCATCTCCGTCTGTGTGTACGCATGAGTATATCTGCGTCTGTCCCCAGCACCATCATTAGGTCGTAGGCAGTCCCAGTGCTGGGGGTGTAGCTCGGCTGCTCCTGCAGCCTCTCGGGCCAATTTAGGTGGAGAAAAGCACTTCGATCCTGGCCTGCAAGTCTGAGGGTCCCCAGCGGGAGGCAGCGCAGCCCTGCAATCTATATTGGATTTATTCCTTTCCCATCTACAGGCCCCGCACACCCCACAGAGAGGAAGTCTGAACTGCACTCTCTCTGTCTTCTTAGACAATATGTTATGGTACACACATGAGTACACATAATTGTGTAAACACACACAGGCACACACAAGGAGACCCACACCCAGAGGCGCCCACACCTAGTCCATCTTCCAGGCACACTCCCCCACAGCAAGGAAGTTATCACGGTACACTTTCTGTCACTGTGGGTGTTGCACCAGGGTCAAGGTATACTGAGATTTGTGACAGACAGCAAGACAGACACAAAAGAGCCAGTCAGGGGATCATCCAAGCTACTGACACACTGAGTTATGTTTTGAGGTTGGCCATTGTTTTTCTCGTGGAAAATATTGTTCAGATCTACAAAGGCCGAGGTTTTAAAAATGCACTTTTATCACATTAAAGCAAAAAAAAAAAAAAAAAAGGGAAAAAAAGAATTTACATAAAACTCAGACAAGGTCAGGGAGAAACGAGGTTCTTAATTTAGTCTAATCAACTGTCATTTGCATCGCGCCATTTGCGCAAGGTATTGCCACTAACTGAATAAATGGACTTCTTCAGACTCAAGGGGGGGCACTCCGGTTTTGATAAGCTGGCAACATAACTGATTTGCATATATTACTTTGATTATCTCATTACTAGGATGATTCTTGCGGAATTTTTGACACTCGCGCAATCGAATTAAAATTAAGGCACGCAATCAATAAAAGGGCAACGCGCCTGTGAAAACACACAGCGCCCCAGGTTGGTATGGTCAACTAGCGGTGATGATGAGGATGGTGATGATGAGGATGATGATGTTGATGGTTATGGTGATGATGAAGCATGATGACCTCTTCAGTTCGCGAGCTCCCTGGACCACGCTGGAGGTTTACGAGAGTCTCGCGCTCTTGATTCCTGTGATCAAAGCAGTAATCAGTGGAGACAATGAGGGCCGTGAAATTGCCGCTCTCGTGTGGGTGACCTATCCACCTGCCATGAATCCAAGAGTGGCCCGCAGGCGTCTCATGTTCCCTCAATCGATAATGGCGCTCACATCTTTCCTCCGACTCAACCCATCTGTGGAATGATGAAATCATGCGTAAAGACGCGCATGCAGGCGCTTGGATGATTTGCGAGGCGGTAGCCACAGTGACCTGCACATGGGGGGGGGGGGAATACAGCCGTGAATGAGGCTGGACTCCAGAGTATAACCAGGAATCATCTGCCACCAAACCCTTCAGATCTGCACTGATGAACTGCATTAAATATTGCATTTATTATTACATTTAACGGTTTGCCAAACTACATCCGGTCCATATCCTTCGCGGTTTGCTGTTTGTTCTAATATCTAAATCTATTATCCTACATTATAACAAGTGGCCCATTTGTTGCCACACACAATTTGCTTGAGAGAAGGAGACTGCGAAACTCCTTCTCTCCTCTCCTAATAGACTCTCCCTCGTCTGCGCACTAACTGGGAGCAGAGGCACACGTCCACGTTTTAAATTCATGATGTAAATAATTATGGGTCTGGAAATTGATTTCCTTACCACCTTCTCCAGCAAACTAGGCCTCCAAAAAAACCCTCTCCCAAGGAAAGCTACTTCTGTTGAAGCATTAAGTCATTAATTATTTTCCTTACATAAGGACAAATTATCGAGTCAGTTGAACGAAATTAGAACCCTTTGTTTCTGATCAGACCGCATTACCGCTGGAAATTACGCATGATGGCTGCGTGCGCGCTCGCCTTTGTTGTTTCGATCATCGCCTGTCGCTCTGAACTCGCGCTAACAAAGTCATTAAATTGACTCCCTCTCGCTCTCATTATGCGGGCTGTTAATAACCGCTAATTAACTTTGCTTACGCGCGCCTTAAAAGCCTCCCTCCCCTCCCAACACACACTCGCTTTCTCTCTCCTTCTTTTTCCTGCTTGGCCTCTCAAGCAGAGCAAGTGTCCAATTATGTCAGAGCGCGGGGATGGATGGAGGATGTGCCGTTGTCACCAAGGACAGTTGGTGCAACATGGCGATGCAAAGCGGAGGCAAACTTGAGGGGGCAGCGGAAAACGCAACGGCAAATTAGTAGTTTAAAAAAATTATTACAATAATAATATAATAATATGAAATGCCTCACATGCAGACCTGTCTCCTAAAGGTGGGTGGAGGTTTCCGCTTTGATTACATTTGATCCACCCATATGAACTGGCAATACAGGCAGTGGTGAGGATGGAGCAGGAAAGCGCGGTTACACATGAATGGTGCAATATGCTCACCTGTGCGAGCAATTTGCTATTCCGTCCAGAAGATGGCGCCAGCTGAATGACCTGCTATAGGTCCACCGCAACCTGCTGGCCCTAGATGGACTTCATGAGTATCACTTCCCTGGCCTTCAGAGAGGACGAGGCATGCGTTACAGATAAAAATAAAAAAAAAAAGGCCGAGGCAAGCCATTAAAATGCACGCATGCACTACTAAATGCGTCATTAGTTTCCTACTGGCGTGAATGTGTTGAGAGGCCTCTGGACTTCTAGGGTCTAGTTCACAGCTGCACAGCCACAGTATGCGAGCGTTAAGCGAACAGAAAAGCGCACAAGCCGGTGTTTCCCCTTGGATATTATCAAGTTAGGATGTTATGAAAATACAGGGTGGGGAGGGGGTGGGGAGGTGGCGCTGCAACTGAAGGCGGCCTCTTTCCGCCATCTCTTCACCTGCACGTCAAACAGACGGGAAACTGAAAAATGTGAAAATTACGCTCAGGCTATTCCGTCCCCCTCTAATGTATGCGCGTAATTAGTGCATTTAAACAAAGCGCGGATGTCCTGCTGGCTGAAATGGCGGCTGACATCTCTTTTTCCACAGGGTTAATAACAGTGTGCGGATAAATGAATCAAATTGTGGCCCCCAAATTACAGAGCGACTCTAAATACCCGTCTGTATTACGCACGTCTGTTTGTGACCGCGCAGGGAAAAGGCATAACATTTTATATTGTTATTACACTCATTACATTGATTTGCGTGCAAAATAAACAAGCTCGGAAGTTTGTGACACCACACAATAAAAGAAAAATAATAATAATGCTAATAAAAAGTTGCAGATAGATTAAATGTGACACCATCAGTGAGGTGACAGCATGCAGAACTGCGTGTTTTATCGTGAACGCGGATGACGAGACGATATTGGCTGTTGTCTTTGTGCCGTCTCGTGTCGCAGATTTCACAGGCCTCTGAGGAAATGTGCGCCACGAAAGGTTAATGCTATCAAAAAAGCATTACTTTTCCTCTCATATTACACTCCCGCCGATACTTCTATAAAAGCAGCTATGTTAACTTTTTGTAAGGCTCTTAAATGAAAAGAAAAAAAGGAGATGAAACCGAGTTAGGTGGGTTTACCTTCTTCTAATACTAAGCGACCTGCACCTTAACTTAACTTTGCTGAGATCAATTGCGCTCTTATTCCAATTCCAATCACAAAAGGGGCCGTAAAGCTCTGACTTAAAAATAGATAAAAGAGAAGAGAAAAAAGGGGGGGGGGGCAGCTTGTGCAATCTTGGACATATATTTTATTGTTATTTTTCGTCTGCTGTGAAGCTCTAGCTGGGCAGATATATACTGAGGGGAAGAGGAGAGAGAGTGGGAGAGAGTAAATTGCAGCTTGCTGAAGTTTTTGGATTGAATTCTGAAAATGATCCTTTTAACAGTGATGGGCTCTGAGGCGAGGATAGGGGTCATGCCATTCACAGCGGGTTAAATAGACTTTCATTTAAAATTACATTCTCGATCCATCTCTCCATCTCTCCCCCTCTCCACAGCGGAGTCCCTGCGACTCCCCGTGCGGCGTCTCATCACCGCGCGCCACCCTCACTTTTTAAGTCAATCCCCAACTCCAGCAGAGAGCAGGCAATTGAAGAGAGACAGAAAGTAAGACATAGATAGATAGATAGATAGATAGATAGATAGATAGATAGATAGATAGATAGATAGATAGATAGATAGATAGATAGATAGACTAATTAGATGCATGCATTAATGCTTATACTCCTGTCAAAATAAACTTTTGTTTTTAAAAGCTACAAAATTCTGATCTCTGTGTTGATCTTTTATATTTCTATGTGACTCAGTCTGTGACATGGCTCACGCAGGTGCAGTGGTTAAACACAAACTCCGCGCCAGATTTTTGTTTTCTTTTTTTTGCATGTTGGCACAAGGATTAGCCATGAGTTTAAAACTAAACTCATAGCCTAAAATGTTATAGTTATCATTATAGTAGAAAAGTAATAATAAAGACCATGGAAATGATCAAAGAAGACAAAAGCCTATTATTATTATTATTATTATTATTATTATTATTATTATTATTATTATTATTATTATATTAGTATAGTATTTTTTAATGTTATCGTTATGTTATAAAATTACTAATAAAAAAATCTAAATATCCTCGTCATTATGGGCATTACTAGTCCCGAGTAGTATTATAAATTATACTGCTAATACCATATTTTATATATACAATGTACTTGGCAGGTAGGCTAGCTGTTAGTGGGCCTTTACCCCAAAAAAGCTGATAGGCCCCAACTCTCTTTTATGCACATACCCGGTTAGCTAGCACCAGTAAGCCAGCAACATCAACTTAAAAGTCAGCTATTATTATTTTTATCGTTTACGCGTGTGCTTTTATTTTGAAATGAAATGGCGTGTTACCTGGGGAAGGAAAAAAAGCTGTGAAATTGTGCTTTGTAGCCTTATGTGTGGTACTTTCCTCCAAAGTCATTGTGCTAATGACATTGTTACACTTGTTAGCCTGTCAGCACCCCATTGCTTTATTAAATGAGGCTATATCGCTAATAAATTAGAGTAAGTAAAGGTGTTAGAGACATTTTACACCAACGAGCTGGAGAAGTCGTTATTTTTTTGTTGTTGTTTTTTTTAGTTTCTTTGGATTTTGCTGCTCCATCCGCTTGAGTCCGTTCCGCGGAGGAATGCGAAGTCCATGTCGGGTTTTGTCGCCTCTCCCTCAAATTAACTTTAATGTAAAATATATAAAGCAGCTGCGCGCTGTCTCTCTCCCCACATACACACACCAGCCAATCAAGAGCGCAGCAACAGCCCACACGTAGCCTATGCTGAGCGAGCGCGCGGAGCGGAGAAACGCCTGGCAGACCCGGAGCACAACGCGAGGCAGCCAAACCGCTGTCTGTCATTAGCTGAGAGTGTGACACAGGAGTGACAGAGGGGAGAGAGGAGAAGGAGAAGGAGGGAGGAGTGAGCGGTCCCGGTAAACAGACGAGCCGGCCTGAGAGGAGCCGAAGAAAAGAAGAAGAAGAAGAAGAAGACCCCGAGAGAGAGGAAGGGCAGAGAGGTAGAGAGAGGGAGACTGACAGGCGTTACCGAAAGACAAACCGAAGCGTCGACATGAGCGGTCAGTTTGAGGAAGATATCCACGACCGGGGCGAGAGGAAGAGCAGTAAATCCCCGACACTGCTCTCCTCTTACTGCATAGACAGCATTCTGGGCCGCAGGAGTCCCTGTAAGGTCAGACTGATTGGGGCTCAAAGTTTGACGGGTCTGCCCGGCAGAGTGGAGCTCGACAGGACCGCCGACGGTGAGTTTATTTTAAAGGGAAAATTGGAATGATAGTTTACATCGGTTGGCAGTTTTGTAAGGAGGGGTGAATTGGTAACAAAGCAAACTAATTTAGCCCTAAAGTATGTGAGTAACGCTTCTGCAGGAGTTGCTCTAATGAAGCTTGTAGGTGAGCCCATTATAGCCCCAAGAATCTCTCTTTGATTAATTAAAGTGTTTCCACGACTAAGCAGGTCATTTTAAAGGCCGGTGAAAATATTACATTTTATTTTAGCTTTGAAGAAAATTGAAGTGCCTGTAAATTATTTTTGACATCCTTCTCACGCTTCTCTCTCAGGGCCAACTAAAGAGCCAATCTCTCTCAGCGCTGACATGCACCTGCCTCCAAAGCTCCGCCGGCTGTACGGACCTGGGGGGAAGTATCTCCATGAGCACGCAGAGAAGCTGGAGAGGGAAAGGCTCCTGCTGGAGCAAGCTAGCGAAAGCCTCAAAATCAGCCAGGCGCCACAGGTGAGCATCAGCCGTAGCAAGTCCTACCGAGAGAACGCGTCGCTGAGCCGGGGAGAGGGTGACCAGAGCCCCGGAGAGGCCTCGGAGGACGGCAGCATGGGACTGGTGGAGCTCGGTCCGCTGAAGTTCGAGGAGGACGCAGGGAAGGAAGAAGAGGGCTGCGGGGACTCAGTGGCGCTATCCCCGAAGGACGAGGAGAGGGAGAGTTTGAACGCCGGGGATGGGGACGTGAGGGACGGGGAAGACAGCGTGTGTCTGTCGGCGGGCAGTGACTCGGAGGAAGGGATGCTGAAACGGAAGCAGAGAAGATACAGGACTACCTTCACCAGTTACCAGCTGGAGGAGCTGGAGAGAGCTTTCCAGAAGACTCACTACCCCGATGTCTTCACCAGGTGAGAGAAAAGAGAAAAGAAAAGAAAAGAAAAAACAAAACAAAACAAAACAGGAAGTGTTTGGAAAAAATGTTGTTTTTTTTATTGTAAAATGTTAACTTGATTAAATACAGTTTATTTTCAGTTATTCTGCATCACTCCTTAACGAATTTAAAAGGGACGATTGTAGGCCTATTAAATTGAATTTTAATTTCCATGTAAAATATATATAACTGCGTTGCCCTACATTATTATTATTATTATTATTATTATTATTATTATTATTATTATTATTATAGCTAAGAGTTAAATGAACACGCTTAAACCTTAAACGAGCCATATGTTCCTTCATACTTCCATAACTGAAGGCGATAATTAATTGCATTTATTTTTAAATAAACACTTCCCCTAGCCCATAAAAATTTTTCAGAAACAGTCCCAGTAATTCCACGCGTGTGTAACAGGACACTGCGCCGATCACAGCTCATAAAATGCCCCACACTAAATCCGTGCTTTAAATAACTGAGCACAATGGGCCTGTAAGTGCTAACGGGGAGACCCCCCTTATTAAATAAAGAAGGAAAGAAACCCAGTGCCTGCTTCTACATATGGCAGCGGTGTTCCTGCGTGGAGGAATAATTAAGTGGAGCAGCTCAGGTTACCTGCTGGACATGATACTGCGAGCTCAAAGTCAGGGCCTAACCTCAAGCCCAAGGGCAGGTGTACAAACGCGTTGTTCCTACACATACACACACACTGAAAGAAATCCAGAGCTTTACAAGCTGATATTTTATACATTTTGTTAAAATTATGTTATCCAGGATTTTTATTTTTATTTTTTTTTGTAGTTTGAACCAAAACCAAATAAAATAACCAAATAATAATAATCAATCTCATTCATTTTCTGTTAAATTGACACTTCTGACTTTTCTTCTGAAACATCATGCAAAATTAATTTTTCCAATTTTCCTATTTGGGATTATTCATATATATTTTTATTTTATTTTTCAGTCGATCTACTTTAAGGCGACTCGTGGGTCTAATTTGAACCGCGAGCTCATCTTGTGTATAGCTGAAGGGAGCGTCAATTGCTTTGTGGCAGGCTAGTTTAGATGTCATTATTTCAACCATTATGTTGTTACGGTGACAGGCCTTGGCTAAGGAAAATCTAACAATCACTAGGCCTATTTCTTTCCATCCGTGACAGGGAAAATAGAACATGGCTATGGCGTCTTTCTGCAGTTCATGTCGGGGAAGAGAGGGGGAAAAATCCAGCCTATTTTTGGTCGTCTATTGTTGACAGTGAACAACAGGAGGGGACAAAACAGCAATTCTGCGTTGCTTCCAAATGGTGGCCTGTAACCTTGAATCTTTTCTTACTGTCTCTCTGCTTTTTCTCCCTTCCTCTTTCTGTCTTTGTTATTCTTTTTATTTCATTTTTTTTAGAGAAGAGCTCGCAATGCGCCTGGATCTCACCGAAGCCCGCGTTCAAGTAAGTGGCTCCGTGTTTCTTTTATCTGAAAAAAAGAGAAGCTTGACTTGTAAATCAAATATAAGGGAGGGGGTGGAGGGGAGAAAAGGAAAAGCAGCATCCTCTAATGTTTTATCTGTCCTCTATAAAATGTCTCCGATATGCAGCGCTGGATAATAACCGGTGATATGCGTCACTGATTGAGGATCAACGATTACGGGCCAATTTGAGGCAATAATTTATTACAGTAAAATGTGTTAAATGGCCCCAGTCGCTGCGCGGGGAAGGTCCTTCCTGTTATTGAATGTTATTACACGCAAACGGGGGACGTTTTAGTGGCTATTAAGCCGAGGCCGGCGATTCATAAAAAGCATACTTAGTGCAGGAGCAAACACTGTCTGTATTCCCGGGATGAGATGGTGTTTGAATTCCCATCAGAGGGCACAGATAGGGGGCGAGGCCGAGGTGTGTGTGTGCGTGTGCAAAAAAAAAAGAATGAAAGAGAGAGGAGGTGGAGGGAGGGGAGGGAGAGAAAGAGGGGAGGGATAATGCTATTTGATTTCCCATTATGTGATTGCAATAGACCTGCATTGATCCGATGCTCTGCACTTGGGAGCGAATGAGAGACCATTAAAGGTGTTTGCTCCCCCTCACCCCTCCACCACCAACAACCCCCCAATCCCACTCTCTCTCCATCCATCCATCCGTCCATGCCCCCCCTCCTCTCTCCCTCCCTCTCTCCTTCGCTTTGCACTGAAAGCGTGGCTTGCATGTCGAAAGCCCGGGCTCATAACCAGAGAGACAGTTCAAACACGGTGGAAGCTCCGAGATGTTATGGCCGAAGGTAAAACAACAGATGTCTCTTTAGGGGCCGTAGGTGAACAAATCACTTAACGGGCGCCATCAGGAGGTGATAAAAACTCATAAATTCCCGAGGGGCTGTGTAATGCTAAACAGCCCTCTGGGAA
>NW_005187408.1:2700985-2713525 GCF_000239375.1 Pundamilia nyererei
GCAGTGCCTGTCGCTCAAGCCCCTGCTCTGTTCAGTCACTTTCCACATGTTGACATTTTGCTCATTGTGAGAGTCCCGTGCTTCTGCAGTGCAAACTGGGCAACAGTGGATGCGTGGGAAAGTTAAATAGTCTCTTGGATGGAAGTCACTCGTTCGACGTCTCTTAAGAATTTAATTTAAAGCGCATTAATTGTTATTGGAGCCAGTTCAGCGGTAATTTTCTGGATCTTTTGTTAACACCGCTCTTAATTATCTCTCCCCACCCGAAGCCCGTCTACAGGGAGGAGGGTTTAATTAGACAGAAAGTAGATTTAAGGGACCGTGAGCGGCGGGGTTTACCTTGCATGTAATTACCGGTGACTTTCCGCCTGTTGGCCACCACCTGAACTAGACAACTATTAGACTACACTGACACAACATTCAATAGAGATTATGTTAATTGGAGTGCGACATTGCTGTGAAGTAAGCAGGATAGAGAGTTATAGATCTAATTTTAACCTCGGTTACAACTAAGTCTAGCTTTGAGCAGACCCCTCTCTTGCCTCTATGTAGGAAATTTGCTCTTTCTTTTCTCCTTTATCACTTATTAGTGTAAAAGTAATATCATTTTGTGTTGTATCTGCCATCTTGCTCCTAATACTAATGTGTTTCTCATCTTTTTCTGCCCTCAGGTGTGGTTTCAGAACCGAAGGGCCAAGTGGAGGAAACGCGAGAAGGCCGGGGTGCAGGCCCACCCGTCAGGCCTGCCATTTCCAGGCCCTCTTGCAGCGGGCCATCCTCTCAGCCACTACCTAGAGGGAGGACCCTTCCCTCCTCACCCACATCCAGCTCTGGAGTCTGCATGGACGGCTGCAGCAGCTGCAGCCGCAGCCTTCCCAGGCTTGGCTCCACCGCCTCACAACGGCTCTGGCCCACCCTTGGCTGCCCCACTCGGCCTGGGCACCTTCCTGGGCACGGCTGCCATGTTTCGCCACCCTGCCTTTATTGGACCCACTTTTGGCAGGTAAGCTGCACCGATCGACAGACTTCCCTTGGATCTAATGAATGATAATTCTTTGGACAACGCATCTCCCGTTGGACTTTGTTCCTCCAATAAAAAATTGACCTTCATGTTTATTCCTGTGTTTTACAGTAAATGACAACAATTTTAGAGGCAGACACAGACAGAAAATGCAGAGCAGCATTAGAGCTTAAAATAAACTGCCAGCAACTCTAATGAGTGATGTTTACACTAATCCTCAGTCACACTCCCTCACTGTTTATCTCAGTGTCTGATTACAAATATGTTATACTGTTAACCATTCACAGTGGCATGTAATCACTCTGTCAAACACCTTAATAAATTAACAGAACGTGTGATTGTGCAAGACAAGCTGTGAGGAGGGGTGACACGATACACTCCATATGCCACAGTTACCTTCTCCATTATACACCATTATGCTTTCTATTTAGCTTTAATATAAAAGAAGTCAGCATGGAATACATGACATAAATCTTTCCAAGGAGGAGGTTTGAGAATTCTAATGAGCAGGCAATACTGTTCCTCTTCGTACGCCATCACACTGACAGGCTTTTGGGTCATCCTGCACTCTGATGTAGGAAGCAAAGAGAGTGAAATGCATAAATTAAACTTGAATATGGTTTTAATTTCAAATAATATATATAGATCTCTGCATTTTGTTCTTCTTTCAGGCTCTTCTCCAGTATGGGTCCTCTGACCAGTGCTTCCACCGCTGCAGCTCTCCTCCGTCAGCCCGCACCTCCTGTAGAGAACCCCTCCCACACGGGGCCCGTCCTCCCTGACCCTTCCTCATCTTCCTCCACTACTACTTCTTCAGCCGCAGCGGACCGCAGAGCCTCGAGTATCGCCGCGCTGCGCCTCAAGGCCAAGGAACACTCAGCTCAGCTCACCCAGCTAAACATCCTGCCCACCGGAGCCACAGGGAAGGAGGTGTGCTGAACACTCAACACCAGCTCTAGACCTCCCCGTCCTGGGCTTATGTCCCATCCCACGACACCCCACCCACCCAAAACTTCTTCAAATACCCCATTTGTACCTCTGGAAGCTGAAGTCCTGTTTCCCCCCCCCCCCCCTCCATGTTTAGCCATCCCTGTTACCTCATGTTTCCCCACCCCCAAAAATAGCACGACCAAATTTAAAGGAGCACTGGTTTTACAAAGGTGTGTGTGTGTGCGTGGTAATTGCAGTTATTATTACATTGCTTTACACTCCATACACACACTTCCCTGACAGACAGTCCACTAAATTACATATTTAACTTTTTTAAATGTTTCTACATTTGGTTATTTTAAGACACAGTCTAACAGAAGTCTTTTAAATATTTCTTGATTCTTTTATAGTATACATGAACGTGACTTACAGTCTAACTACCAAATAGATAAAAAATACAATTAAATTAATAAATAAAATAAATAAATCATCATTGGAGGAAGGTGGAAGTATATTTACTAAAATAATGTACTTAAGTACAAATATTTTGAGTATTTCTACTTCACTTTTGCGACATTCCAAAGGCCTTTACGTTATTTAAATATTAAATACAATTTAACTAGATTAAAACTGTGTCCACTTATTGTAATCCATTTTAACCTAACTGTTTTTAATAAATGTGGGTGACACCAAAAGGCCGTTTTTAATCCACAGTTTCTGTGCATTTTTCTAATTCTTTCTCTGCATTCAATTATTTTAAAAACACCTTTTTCTTTTTTTTTAACCGACCATCTTCAGGCTGTTTTTACTTAAGAGTCTGTCATCTTACACACACACACACACACACACATGCACGCGCGCGCTGTGAGAGCTGAAGAACCGCAGGGGAACCCAGACTTCTAGAAAGAAATCTTGTGCTACTTCAAATGTGGACAACGGCGAGTGCTCGACATTAACACTGCTTAATCTGTATGCACTGATGTGGGCTGAGCAGGTCTGCATCTATGACAAAGGCGTGTTGGAGGAGGTCCACCCTGAACCAAAGGAAAACTGTCCATAGACCTTCCATAGCCTTCTCTTCTACAAGCCTGACTCCTCTCCACTGCTCGCCTACCCGACCGTCACACTCAGCCGTCATATATACGTATATAAATATATATAGGCCTATATTTTTAAATCCCTGTATCAGTTCAGTGTGGTTTAAGGTGGTTTGAGTCCACGTCAGCACGAGATTTCTGTAAATTTACTGCAATTTTTCTCCTCCCTGTCTGATTATCACAGCGGTGGCATTTCCGCTGAGTGTGACTGCAGGGCACGCGAGCAGCGTAGAGATCTGGTGTTTCTTTAATGACCTGACTGTGTGAGAGAAAACTGTACATACTGCGTTTAAAAAATAAAAAATAAAAAAGGGGGGGGGGGAGTAAAAAAAAAATAAAATCAAAACAAGGTCGTGTATATTTCAAGAGACCGTGTTTTGATCCTTTGCACTCGGTGTAGTGTGTAATGAATGTCGCCCTGTGTAGAATTCCACCCGTGTTTATCAATTATTAGGTTTTTAGATAATTATTTATGCCACCCTCCCTACCCCCCTTAAGGAAATGAGTGAAGGACGCTTTTTGTTTTTGTTTTTCTTATAATTATTAAGTGATTGTACGTTTCCTGGTTTAATATAACTAATTTGAATAAATTACATTGGTAAAATTTGTTATCGTTTATTATTTCAGATTCCTTTAGGACTCACATAGGCCTAAAACCAGGAAAATTAAATAATGCGAAATAGAATATTATAGAACTATTAATAAAAAGTGTTATGGAAAAAAATACGCTTTCTGTCTTAAATTGAATATTTATTTATTTATTTATTTATTTATTTATTTTAAATGTATGCCACCGGTGCCATTAGAGAGCAATGCTGGAATGTAAAATAAATATCCAGCCAGCTTCACTCACACGTTGCCTGGTGTTCACTCATGCCTGCAGGCCAGCTGAAACAAAGAAGAGGAATCTATCGAGATGCAGCTCCACCTGCAGAAAGCCAAAATCCACGAGGTGTTTAATCCGGTGCGCTGCGTGCGTCTATCCTCTTCAGTGGAGTTGACAAAATACTGACCATATATTCATGAGCTTAATCCCCAACATGTGAAACGCGCGACAAAGGAGAGGGGTTTTCAATTAGATCGCCCACTTTATCTTGGGGGGCCCGTCACAAAACTTCCTTTAAAACCCTTTAAAGGCGCTAAATTGGTCTTAACATCTGTAATGCCGTCTCGATGGAAGCGAGTCCCCTTTGTCATTAATGAAGTAACAAACCACTTCATCAAACTGCTTTCACACACACAACCTCGTAGAGTTAATTCCCCTCAATCCCCCCCCTCTTCCCTTCCTCTCTCTCTCCATTGGATCTCGCTATACTGATGCAGGACTATTACAGCAATCAATGGTTACTCTCCTCGGTGCCCGACCAAATCGCGTGAAATTACCCTGCGGATTAATGTAGCCCATGTTTTTATTGTGTGCATCTATGGAAGAAGAAGAAAACCTGTTCTTGTCCCTTCAGTGCTCTTTGCTTTATGATCTTATACCTGTTAATCAGCCATTTTACTCCAAACATGCAGGAATTAGATCCGGCAGTAGACTGATGGAAAGATGTATCTGAATTTATCCCAATGCAGCTTCTGACAAAGTCATCCAGCCGCCCCTTGGAGCATAATGCCGAAAAAAAAGAGATAAAAACCAATTTTCTCCTATGTGCCCAAACCACCATCCACGATGTGTGAGAGCTCCATGTTTTTTTAAAATTTCCCCCATTCTTTTGCTCAAGCTCGGTGGAGCGTGTGTGTTTTTTTCCTGTATAGGGTTTTGATGAGATTGTCCGGGAAGTTTTAATCTTATTGTGAATATAACTAATGAATGGCAAACCAATTTGTCCCTAATATCTGGGGAATGCCAGGAGGCGGGTGACCCGCTGGGAGCGAGGCTTAAACTTTCTTTGCAGCGCAAAAAGGCGAGAAAATTGAAATGCTGTCGAAGGCCAATGGCTCTGGATTTATAAAGTCACACTTGTTGGATGTGTGCCCTTCCATTCAAGACAGCGCCTGCACTTGGGATTAGGCCAGGAGGCTCCTTATTGCATGAATGACCATGATAATGAATGTTGATATAAAAATGGGGCCGGCTGTCCAATCGCGAGCTGTTTTCTTGCAAACTGGCTGCAAGAAAAAAAAAGGAGAAAAAAAAAGACGCCAAATCTGCATTATTTGCTGGATTGCGTCAGTGCAGCGGGTCTTAATGCTACTGCCCGCCTCTCGCAGGTAAATCCAAACGTCCAGAAAATCTCCCCCCACTGACTTGTCTGCCCATTTTCATCATTCTCCTTCTCCTTCCCCGAGCTGCTGGACTTGATTTGGTCCGTGATTTTGGATTCTCCCCGGCCTCGTCTCCCCCACCACGTCCCTGCCAGAGAGAATAGGTCCAATCACTCCACAGCCTCAGCCGGATCAGTCCTCACTCAGTCCCCGGGAGAGGAGCTCTAAAAGGCGCTTTGATGAACGGCTCCCCCTCCTTTCCCCCCAGGCGGAGAACCAGGCCCGATGAAAGACCTGAATAGCAGGGCCATGGCTCTCCGCTCCCCTCTCGGATCGCCCCTTAATTCCCCCGTCTCTCTTGCTCTCATCCAATTAGCTCAGTGTATTAAGCGGTTTATCGTCTCATAACCGCCCTTTCAGCTCCAACAAGGGAGACACTTTGCAATAGGACCAGCTCTCCTTTTGACACCCTCTCTGGTGCTTGTATGTTCCACCGCGCTATGAATAACAGCGACAGAATAGGGGACTAATTCCCTCATCAAAGCCTACCTTGTCCATCGCTGGTCAAAACGACAAGCAATAAAGCTTAACACGACAATACAAAGAGACTTGTTCGACCTTATTAGCTTAGCAGGGTCAAATTAATGCAGGGGACTTCATTTGACTGGTTTACTGCAAAGCGGGAGGACAAAACGAGGGCCCTTACTCAAAAAACCCCGCAGTCTGATAGAGGGAACAGGAGGCCTGAGCACAGCTACTGTGAGCTGAGGGTGATTAAATGGAGGGGAAAGTAAAGAAGGAAAAAAATAAGTTAGTGAGGGAGAAGTAGTGGAACTAATATGCTTTAATAAATATGTAAAGTTATGTCTGTAAATGCATGCAGACGCTTTCTCTCACACACACTCAGCATGTTCTATCCATTGCATAGTGAATCACGGTTTAAGTGTTCGGCCCACTTAAGGTTGCCTTCACAAGTCACAGTGGTTTGAAGTGATTTGTGAGGCGTACAGTGTTTATGGAAATGCACACGGCAGGATGGAGTAAAAAAAAATCCCTCGACTGTATTAACACAAAGGAGAATTCTTGGGAGGAAAAACGCGAGAAACACTCAAGCAGCGGGTTACATGTTGAACTTTAAGTAGAGCTGAGTAAATACAGCCAGCATTTAGCACGCACAGGCTGGCATTACTATAGATTAACATGCATTTGGGCAAACGTTATAGTTTAATCCCTTTAACGGTGTGCTTGCACTGGGAGCAATCAGTGAGCAGGAATGCTTCGTGCACTGGGATTTAACTGGGTAAAATACTCTACCATCAAATGATTACCTAGAACAAACTAACATGTCAATATACAGGCTTATAAAATGTCCTAATAGAAGGCTTTAAGTCTTCTCTCAGCTCCTGATTAGACTTATTTCTGGGACATGACTTTTCTGTGTTGGTCTTTATGTGAAAATAAGAAGATTAAAAAATTAATGTATATAATATTAGGACATTTATTTCATTTAGTACTCATTATAGACTTTATTAGCAACAGTTTGATGCAGGAGCTATATTATTAACACTACATATAACCTGCTGCAGCAGATTCTAATCTATATGATCCTGAAGATGCGGAGGAAAATGACGAGCTACATCAGGCTCTGGACACAGATTACTGGGTAGTATGATTGATTCATTGTTGCTTTCAGTGGTCCTGTGAGCAAATGATGCTGAATGACGCTCTATTTAGCTACCCAGATGTCCCAATGTTGTGACCATTTTTTCCCCCAATTTAATAAATCTGACTTTTATCACAGTGCCATTACAGTGGCAAACCAGGATCTCCACCCACCCAGTTTGTCGTCTCCCCCACCCACTCCCCAAACAACGCAGGACTAACTTCTTATCCATTTAGCCTTTTATTGAGGTTTCAGTATGAAAAACATTAAATTGTTCAATATCAAAATATTCTGATCATTACAAAGAAACAGGACAAAAATCCTACCGAGAGATACAACTCTGTTACACAGAACATTAAATGCTTTAAAAACAATTTGCACAGAGGAGGAAGGAGGAGAGAGAGAGAGAGAGAGAGAGAGAAAGAAATTAAAAAGCAACAGTTAAAACAGACGCAGTGGAGGAGAAGATCAGCTGTTCGATACTGGGACAAAAGAGCGAGGGAGCAGCGCGTGTGGCCTGCCTCACCCCGTCTCTCCCTGCATCCTCCTTTACTCTTTTCTTTCATCCACTGATCTGACTCACACACGCACACAGACACACACACAGGATGAATGGTAGTAATCAGAACAAGTGTCCGATCGCTGCAGGCATCCAGTGGTCTTAGAGGCTGGGGTCACTATCATTGGGTAATTAGCTGCTTTTGGACTATACTGGCTGCTCTGAGGATAAGTCATTTTTACACTCTCACACTTACACACACACACACACACACACACACACATCTGGGCACAGCTAGCCTCTGCACGCACAATAGGCTGTCATTTAGGTATGATTGCTGCTCCCCTTTACCATACAGAGCCAGGGTGACGGGGTCAAATAATGAGAGTGTGTGTGTGTGCGGATGGGGAAGCTGTGATTGGGTTTTAAGCTATATTACAAGACCATTAGCTACAGGGTAGATGACATAAGGGTTAGGAGGCTGAGGTCTATATGTGGAAACTGCAAACAAAGAAAACAGATGTGGTTGTGTGAGCATATGTCCAGCTTTTTGAGTCAGAAACTGGAGCCTCTTGGTGGTGACGTCTTCATGGAGGTTTATGTTGTTTTACTTGAGGGAGGAGAAAGCCTGGAAGAGTTTGGCCAGGTTAATCTCCGAGTACCCGCTGGATGCCAAGGCTTTGTCTGGTACATCCTTTAGCTTCCGATAGACGTCTTTTTCTTCATTCATCTTGTTAAAAGGTTCTGAAAGAGGACAGAAAGAAGATTTGATATTGTTAGAGCTCTGTAGAAGGATCATGCATGCATTTCAACCTAACTATTCACTCTTGGATGACTTCAGCTGCCCTCCATCCGTGGGATTAAGCTGTGCAGAGTCCTACTGTAGAGTAACAGAGAGCACAATGACTTTGTTTCTACTCATAAAAACTTAAAGAGTGTTTTAACCTTAAGTGGAGAGAGCTAACAGATCCAATGCTATCTGCAAGTAATGCTATCAAGTTTGAGGGCTAGGAGGGAGACCACACAGAATTGGACTGATGGGTCGATGGCGCACACACACACACACACGATCATAAGATCGATACAAAAACCCCAACGAGAGCATCAAGTCAATATTTTGCCCCCGTTATCTCTCCAGGTGGGCCGCAATAAGGCCAGAGAGAAGACTGAGCGGGCAGGGCGGCCACTACAACCAAATCTTTACAGTATTATACCAAGCGTCAAGTGTAGATGAAGTATCATCTACCAAGTAATAACACAGCGTCAAACCAATGAGTGCAGCATGCGACATCAGGTATAACAGCGAGCTGATGCAGGTGAAGAAGCAGGAAAATGGGCACTGTGTTTTTAATCTTTTCATTTTCAATTATAGTGGAGAAAGAAAAAAAAAAACCCTCACAAGCCGCAGTCATCACTTTTATTCACTTTACTTGCAACTTGGTCCTCGGAGCTTCGAATAAAAATCATTTAGGCACCAGCACCACTTATTTGTAAACAACAACAATCAGAGGGTGTCAGCAGCAAATTAAAGTCAATGAGCAGTGAGGCTGTGGAAAATTGCATGGGGCATTTTTTTTAAACTATTATTTCCTGACACTTTATAAAACAAATGATAAATTGAGTAAATAATTTGCATATTAACTGATTAAAAAGAAAAAAAAAACAAGCTGGTAGCAGCTGGGACTGTGGCCGTCTTCAGATGTTTAACTTTGGACGATTTCAGAAGATCGGGCACGGATATTTTCCCCCAATTGTAGCACCCAGCAGGGGTCCGGGTGCTACATGTGCAGCCAAACTCATTCTCAGGACTGGAAATACAAACATGAGATTCACTTGCTAGCAGTGAATGCACCAGACAAAAACAAAGACTTGGTGCCAATGCAGGGTGGGAGCCGGCTAACGTCCAAGTGGACAACATCGGACATTTACGCTCTTGCAATCACGTCTGGTGGGCGATGTCTTTAAGAATGAAGGGCTGCAGTGCATGTGTGAAAACTGCTTATGTCACCGCTACCCTCAGCCCAAAGTGATGAGTTCACATTGCTGGTTTAGGTGGTATAATTCCATTAAATACTAAAGGCTTCATCTTTTTAAATGACTAAATGATTAAACGGACATCGATGTGATTAATTAAACAAAGTGTGTCTGTGTTTATCTAAATCACACACAAAGTCCTCCATATGGCCGACTGTCATGTCCTCGCCATCTCCACAGCCCTATCTCCTGTCTCGTCCTTCCTGCCTGCTGCATTAGTGGCTGCTGGATAAATACCAGCCCACCGACTGCCCAAGGGAACAAAGGTTAGATACACAGAGATCAACAGTGAGGCGCGCGCACACACAAAATACATGACAACGAAGGTAGTTAAACACTTAAAAAGCACAATAACTCAGTCACTAAAGACATCTATGTGACAGAAACAGCAATCACACATGCATGTGCACACACACCACGCACACATATAGAAGATGGTGTGGTTGACTTTAACACCAGCAGCCACTATTACCAGATAATCCTCACGTTAGCTAAGGATGGACAGGGATGGAGGGAGAAGAGAGGCAGGCAGAGGCAGACTAGTCTATTTATCTGGGGAATAGAAGGGGGGGTGATGATGCATGATCAAGCGAAAGCAATCATGTCATCATTTCTGAAAGGTAGGAGAAAATAATTCCCCCCCCTCCTCCTCACTCCTTTCTCTTTTCCACCTCAATCACTGCGTGGCGAACGGATAAAAGAATGATTTAAAAGTCACGGAGAGGAAAAGAAAGAAGGAGACACCTTGCTGCAAGTCGGGGCACAGTAGGGAGTGCGGTTCAAATAAATAGATTCCCCCTAAAGAGTGAGCGTGAGGTGGAGGTGTGAGGAGAAGCGAGGGGAGGCGAGATGGTGATATTGGAAGGCCTAGATGTGAAGGGAAAAAAGGGGCAAAAATAGCAAAAGAAAGAATGAAAAGAGGAACAAAGATATGAGAACAGAACGCACCTGAAAAGTTTGTCAAATTGATGAACCTGAATGGAAATTTGTCAACCAGGACACCATCTTTGTCTCCATGACACCCACACACACACGCGTGCACATGGTCTCTCATGCACGCACGAGCACAGTGAGTGTATCAGGGGTTATCTCTGCTCTAACTAGGTGTTGTCACACACTCGCGCACACGCTGGCGGTGCTGGGCACGAGTAGATCGGGGCTCTGCACGCTCTAACTAGGTGTAAATACAATAACAAGCCTGTAATTAAGTGAGCATGATGAAGTTAATGGAGATCGGCCATTCCGTCGGCCGCCTCCATGAATATTCTATTAGGCTGGTGGCGACGGGCAGCTGGAATAGCAGTTAATTTAATCACCACTCGGAGCACAGGGAAACTTCTTTGTGTGAGTGTAATTGCACAGAATGAATAATTGATTTGACAATCGCACCCGCGGATTTTGCCACCCCGCTTTGTATCGCCGGAGAAAGGGAGGGGAGGCGGGGAAGATGAGGAGAGTGAGGGAAGAAAATGGAGAGGAAAGAGAGGGAAAGGAGGAGAAAGAAGACAAGAGTGAGGGAAAAGAGAGAAAAAAAGACGACGAGTGGGAGGGTAGAAGAGGACCAAATGCAGAGCACTGAGAGGTGGCAGGGAAGCTGCCGGTAAATGGATCATTAGAAAAGCGCAGCTCAAGGACAATTTATATTTTATCAATGCGGCAAAATTACATTATTGCTCACACACGCAATCATACTGCCCACACTCAAGATTGAGACCTACGGAGGGTGGGGTGGGGGGGGGGATGGAAGGAAGAGAAAAGCAACAGACAGAGGAAACAAGGGGGGAGGGAGATAAAAAGGGAGAGCGGGGGGGAGACAGAGAAGAAAAGTGACATGAAATGATTTGAAAGTCATTGATACGGGATGTTCCCAGCTAAGGAATGGACAGCATGGTTTTTTTTTTTATCATAGCGGTGTGTGACTCGGCGCGTGAGTGTGTGTGAGTGTGAGCGGGCGCGTGTGTGTGCCCAATCTATTAGAGATCTCCTGCAGCGGATGAAATTACCTCCATGTTTTACTCAGTCGCAGCAATCAGGCACAAAAATGCAATGTACATGTAGATAAGACAGGAGCACGCTTGCAAATGTGCGCACACTCACAAACATACTGAAGCACCGCAGAGGACAAACACATAACACACAACACACACAAAAGCACACGCACACACGCGAGCTGATCAAATTATATTCTGCTTTGAATCAGAACTCTTATATAAAGCTATTTTCTTTTAATGGGCTTTATTATATATGTTCAGCATAATGGTAAACATTCAGCGTTTACAATGGTTGGACAATGCATAAATACCCAGATACAATCAAAAGTATGTGACACAACGGGCAGCATATCACGATGCATGTGTACTTTTAGTAAACAACGGGAAATGCAAACACAAAAGGATGAAGCCGCTGGCGTCTTATCACGCTTTTTCAATAAGTTCCCTTCAAAAGACCAAAACCAACATCTTGTTAGTCAATCTCTCTAACATATAAACACAGCTATCAGGAGTGCTGACAGTACGGAGCATGAAAGACTGAGAGCAGCCTGCTGAGAGTAGCAGTAGTAGAAATACTACCTCTAGTACTGCAGCTACTGGTTTCCAGTGTTAATCAGTATCACGGGCTTCTTGGTGTATTTTCCTGTATCCTCTGTTCAGTCACTATTCGCCCGTGCTAAAGTTCAACTAGCAGTGCAATTAAACGAAACCTGGAATTCTGTGAAGTTGAGAACCAAACATAAAACCCCCCAAAGCAACCTTGTTCTAAACAACAGAGCATACAGAGTTTCATCAGCTACAGACGAATAGGGCTGCTCGATTATGGCAAAAATGATAATCACGATTATTTTCACTGAAATTGAGATCTCGATTATTTGACGATATTTATTTAACCCTTTAAGACCTACCATAGAACCAAGTCCACCAGAGCTTATATTATGTTTTTACATGTTGTAGTGCCATTTGTGGGAGCATTTCAAGTTGCTATACAACTGCTATAGCCCATATTTTAATAATATGTATGCATTAAGTCCATAGTAACTACATTAATTGCAAAAAAGTGCAATAAACTACAAAAAAATTGAAAATCGTTTTTG
>NW_005187408.1:2719816-2725740 GCF_000239375.1 Pundamilia nyererei
TTCAACATAATATTACCGTATTGTTTGTGTATAATCTCTTTTTAAGTTTTGTGGATATTATAGATGGTTATGCTGAGGATATGTCGGACAATTTCCACTGGAAATGCCTTTTGGTTAAACTGTCAGCAAGGAATTTGCATTTGCACTGTTAAATTTTTATATAACTTTAATGCACATAAAAAACAGCTGCTTGTTTAAGTGAAATTACATTTATGGGTTTTTTTTGCACTATTAAAGTTGTGGAGTTGTAAAGTATTTTGTCTAGTGTCAATTATATCGTTAGTTATATCGTTATTGCAAATTTTCAAATGTATATCATGATAAATATTTTTGGTCATATGACCCCGCTCTAAATATAGGTGCCTTTTTTATGCTTGAATGACTCATAGGCCAGCATCCAGTGTCACTGAAAATGGTCAGATGAATGGACTGGACTGAAAATAAGTGAAAAAGCAACCAGTGTCCAAAGAAAAACTTTGAAAGATCTTCAGAAAACCTGGAGAACTTTTTCTCAAGACCACTTTAAAAGGTTAAAAGAAAGTCTGGATCCTTGAATGTAAATGAAAAGAAATGAAGGGTGGCTCAAGACTTTTGCACAGAACTGCAGTGGACACATTTGGTTTGTTAGTATTTCCAGACAGGATTAATGGATACAGACACACAAAGCAAAACACTGTTAACACAGTGATGTATGTGTGATGACTGAAACATGACATGTTGAATTATTGACAGAGCTTTGATAAATGTGGCCTCAATGTCATCGTTATTTTCACTTTTTAATTTAGATCAGTATTCCTAACATAGCTGTTTGAGAGCTGTCACCTTGATGGTTTCTAGCATCAGGGCATTAGAGCAGCAAGAGAAGTTTGACCATGCAGGAGCTGCCCAACAATTAATAGGCGAATCCCCAGAATCGCAGCTATCACTGCATCTGTCATGTCAGTGTTAACTTTGCAGAGTGCTGGGCAGTGCAGAACAACACTGGGTGTGACAGACAGCGTACAGTCACACATTCTGTCTCTCAAACAGGTTTTAGGGGAAGAAGCATGAAAAGAGAAAATGGAACAGTGGAGATGTGATTTATGAAAGTAAACCATCCAAGTGTGGTGAAGAACAGCGGACTGTGCTGCGGTCTGGTGAGTGAGTAGAGTAACAAGTTAACATGACTTCCACTTGCAGTTAAGACCACCGTCTGGTGGCTCATCACATCCCTCCAGGACCCTTCTGATCTGTGTATCCACTGATCTGTGACCCTTCACTGAGGCACGTTTTCTACCATGTCAAGAGGAAACTGGACCACTTCTCTCCACACTTGTAGCTACTCTTTGTACTCTACATCTGCAACATGCTCATGTTTAACCTGAAGAAACACGGCAATTATTAGTGTGATGTGTAATGTCTGCTACATTTCTTTTTTTATACTGACAATGAGCTCTTGTCATATTGGCAGGAATAAAATTTCTGGCCATGAGATGAGAACAGTGTGTGCACTACACCTTACTCAGTGTTGCTCTAAAAGGGAGCTAACAGTAGTTTCCCAGCTGAGAATTGACAACAAGCTGATATCGGCACAAATAATCAGGATGAATTAATAAGCAGAGTTTTAGTTTAGTTTTAGCTCTAAGTGGATCTCTGCACTTAATTGGAACATCGCATCACTGAGCCTGAGATACAACCTGCTGGTGTTGGATGGGCTGAAACATAACGTCCCAGTTTTTGTTTTTTAAATTGGATTTTAGTCAGGTGAGATTGGGGACCAGTCAGTGGTATCAATCCCTTTGTCATCCAGGAAATGCCTGCATAGATCACCACATGAGGCCAGACATTGTGCACCAGGAGGAACCCAGGATCCAGTGCACCTGGGTCTTGACAGTAGGTCCAACGATTTGATCCTGGTAGCTAATGGTAGTCAGGGTGCCTGTAGAAGTCTGTGTCCCTACAAGGATATACATCCACAGACCATCACTGATCCACCACCAAACTGGTCATGCTTACCAATGTTATAGGCTTCACAACTTCTCCAGACCCTTTCACATCTGTCACATGTGCTCAGTGTGAACCTGCTCTCATTTGTGAAAAGCACAGGGTGCCAGAGGGTGACCTGCCAGTGCTGGTATTCAAAGGCAAATGCCAATCAGGTTGTACAGTGCAGTGAGCCCAGGGCCCACTAAGCCACCCTAATGAAGTCTGTTTCTGATTATTTGGTCAGAGACATTCACACCTGTGGCCTGCTGGAGTTAATTTTGTAGCTCTGGCAGTGCTCTTCCTGTTCCTCCTTGGGCAAAGGAGCAGATACCAGGTTTGCTGTTGGATTAAGGATCTTCTACTGCCCTGCCTAACTCTGCTAGACTAAGTGTCTGGAATCTAAATGCTGCTGAGACTGTGCTGTGAGACACAGGAAACCTTTTGGCAATGCCACATATTGATGTGCCATCCTGGAGGAGGTGGACTACCTTTGGAACCTCTGCCAGGTCCATGTATCTCCTCATATTATCATTAGTAATATACACCCAGAAAATATGGAGGAAAATGTGCCAGTGGTCTGTAAATACATTGCCGTGTTAGGAGTTGTCTCATAGTCATAAACTCCAAAGCAGCTGAAGCAGATTAACAGCCCCTCTGATACTTAACTGAACAGATAAATATCTCAAATCAAAAAGCTTTCAAGAATCATAAGTTCAGATGTTAAACAAACCCACAACCATCCAACCATTTGCTGTTTACTGAACACTGTATAGTAAACTCTGTACCCTTATAGTGCATATACTCTACAGTATTGCGCCGTGAAACACAAAAATGAGAAACTGTGGACGAGAAAGTTCAAAGAGATCAAAAACACTGCAAAGCACAGGAGCATAAAGAAAGAGTCGAGGATTGATTGGCGACGATTTCTTGCATCTGGGCGAAGACGGAAATAAAAGCAAAAAAATGTAGGCTATAATCATGTTAGTCTCCCCCCACTCCTCCACAATGGTCCAATCCCTCCATTTTAGCTCCCTCCATCTTCTGAGTGGTCATCTGTTGATTACACGTTATATTTAACTCTGCTGTCTCACTCTTTCCCTGCCTTACTCAGGTCCCAGTGTGCACACCCGCAGCATTCAAGCATACATACATAAATAACATACATACATACAAAATTTAATCAAATAAATAAATCACTCGGCCCAGCGGCCCTTTCTAATCAAGTGACATCAATCAGGGAGAACTATGGGTAAAGAGGCCTTGCGGCTGACGCCTACTGAGTGCGCCCAGATCACTGGAGTAGCGTCTATTTGAGTCCAAGGGGGGAAATATACGCTCCATGTCCCATTATATGAGAAGGGCTATCCTTTCGTCAGCGCGCCCATTACTCCCCCTATCATTTCCCCAAATCTAAAACCTGTTTTCAATCAACACAGCCAAACGAGTGCCTGTCCAAGAGAGGGGGAGAGAGAGAGAGCAAAAAGACAGAGAGAGCAAGGGAGAGAAAGCAGTAGAGATGGACAGTGAGGGTAGGGGTAGAGGCAGAGCGATGGAGGGCTCTCTCCTTCTTTCTTCTAGTGATTGGAGCGTTTTGCATTCTGTATGTGTGTGTGATTGAATCCGACTCCTAAATTAGGGCTGTCGAGTCGAGGAGCTGAATGTCCTTAACCCCCCTTCCCATATCCAATGCCCAGGCTCCGCTACTTTTGTGTGTGTGTGTGTGTGTGTGTGTGTGTGTGAGCGCACATGTGTGTGTGTCACATCACTGGTGAATATTTTAAGTGCAGCCTGGGTAAAAGGTTTATGTTAAGACATTGATTGCTAATGCTATGTTGTACATGTATTTGTGAGGAAGCTTTGTTAGGACATTAAAATTCAAAGTTCAGCAGTGGCTCTACTAACTTGATTTCACTTTCAGTGGCTGTATAGCAGAGAAGGAAGAAAAATGAATAAAATATGACTAAATTTACAAAAGCAGAGCCAGTTTCAAAACAAACACAAAGTAAAACTTTGGAGGACAACTCGCCCCAAAACTTATTCTTTATCACAAAGAAATCAATCATCAATCAATATTGGTTGATGTATTAATTTGGCCTTAATCTTTCATTTGTCCCGTAGTGGGGTTCAATCATCAACTGTAGATTGTTTTGGTGTAAAAGCTGGCCCGTTTGGGACAGATCAGCCTTCTTTTGAATATAATGGAAGTGGACTTACCTTACTCACAAAAAACAAAAGTCCAAGCATCATATCGTGAGCATTTTCTTTCTACTGTCTACATTCAACATCTGTGTCACTGAAGATTAAAACATCTGTACACCCATTATAAAAGGTTTAGCACTTTTAAGACTGTGACAAGACGTAAACATTAATGCCACTCCCCCTCAGCTGGTGGATGTAAACAGTATAAAGACAATAGTTCCTGCATGAAATTGTTCACAACAAGGTTTCTGCATCATGTAACTAGTTATATTCTAGTAAAGGCAGACATTTCTACACAAGAGCTCTCTAACTGTGCAGCTCAAACCAAAACCACCTACAAGCCACGTGAAAAACAATCAATTCGATTTATTGCAACAAGTATGCTGGGTGTGTGTTATCTTACTTTTTTCGTCAGTATTTAGTACTTTTGTGATTGCGTATTCCCAGTCAAAGATGAACCTGTAGAAGCACAGCTGGTTGTATAGGGCCTTCTCCGAGTACTGCAGAGAGAACACAGACACACACAAAAAGATTTACTTCATCAAGAAAACCCCACCCGATATGGATTAAGGCAAAAGTGTTGTTTGGAGGCGGATGAGGAGCCTCGTGTATATTTTTCTTGCATGTGTGGAATATCCCTGTCACTACTAGTCTTATCCAGCCACCTCACCAACAACACTACTGCTCCATTTCTGCATTAATAAGTGATTAATCACCATTATTCACTCCGCCGAGAACGGAGTCAAGATCATGACAGGAGGGGAAAAAACCCATCAACAACAGAATAATAAAAGTGGTTTACCAGTTTGAAAAACAGGCACATTAAACATAATTCTAAGAGGGTGCACCTAGCTCAAATGACTATACTTCCCTGAAAACATCTCCCTTCCTCTGTGTGACACAGTAAAGCGAGAAAACAAATTTGCTTGCTTTGTTAATCTCCACTGCAATTAAATGGAGCCACACGACAGCCTGCCAGAGGGAGAGAGGGGAAAGAGACGGAGAGGATGAGCAAGACATCGATGGGAGGGAGGGAGGGGAGAGAAAAAAAAGAAGAAAAACAGAGCAAAAGAAAGCAAGACTCGGAAAGAAGTGAGAGATGGTGAGAGAGAACGAAAAGAGGGGATCAGGCCTGAAATACCCTCCCTCATAATAGTTTGTTGTGATAAGCCATTGTGAGAGAGGCATGTGAACAGCCGAGGCTGTCAATTTGATTAGCCATTATACTGCATGTTTAATTGCAGTTATTGGCTCGTCATTTCCCTGCTACGCTGCAGAGGGCACGCTAAGCCCCGACCCCACACTGCCATCAGGTGTGCGCCGAGTGCTTTATTATTACCACCAGGAAGAATCCCCCGACAATCCCTGTGTGTCAGTATCCGTGTGTCTCTGTGCGTGTGTGTGTGTGTGTGTGTGTGTGTGTGTGAAGCGAGTATGTGTGCGCCCATTATACCTGCCAATCGGGAGTGTGCGTAATTGTAATTTCAGTTTTTACTGCTGTGGCATAATCAAGTGGCAAGAGTATCTAATGCAGCTATACGCAAACTGTGTGATGTGTGAAAGCGAGTGTGTGTTTAATGGCTTTCTATGGCTTGCCCACATGGCACGCACAGCTGTTGACCGCTGATGCACTTGCCTAGTCAACAACCAAACCATGCGCATCCCATAATGGAGCCTCGGTTACGGTTGCCAAGGTTGAACAAGCTCGGTCGGCACAAACAGCGCGTCGCTTCTTCCTCTTAGGGAAAGAAAAAAAAAAA